>NC_091470.1:111807641-111992641 GCF_036971445.1 Narcine bancroftii | reverse complement strand
GTTTTGTACAGTCTTTAATGATAAAAAGAAACCTTCAAAAAATAAAAATCAACTTTTCTTAATATGCCTGCATAAATTGAATGCAGGGCTTTCTCGTGGAAGTATCCTGGTTTAGCACTTGAAGGTTGATAGCCTTTCTCCCGTACCTCAGTGCTGTCTGTGGGCACAGAATGACCATAATGTTCACATGCCTAATAGTCACAGCAGTTCAAAATGCATTAAGTTGGTGAAGTGCTCCACGAACATTTGAAGATGTGATGAGTTTCAGTAAGATTCTGAACGTTTCATATTCCTGTCCAACGTGTTCTTCCAACATTGCTCTAGTGACTATATTTCAGAGATAGTTAATTGGCTGTGAAGTGATTTGGGGTATTCTGAGACACGGCTATGGGAATGCAAACCTTTTTTCTGTTGAGACACAAAGAGAAAAAAAGAACCAAATTCAGTTGCAGACAAGCCTGTGGATAGCGGGAGAGAGGAGGAGATGAGTTTAAACTCGTGTTGACAAATATTTACTATATTCAAGATTCTTTTATCATCATGGAATGAAACAGAAATTGTAATATTACACAAAATTGCCTTCTGCCTGCCATAAGGCAGACAAAGAGTTGCCTTTAGTGTCGCCCGGTGCCCCTTATAGTAAGAGAAAGGAAAGCCAAAGAGAATCCCCTCAGAGTCACTGAGTGTCCATGGATTCACCTCCAGTGCTCCTACAGACTCTGCAGCCACACAGACTCCGGTTCAAACCATGAGCAGCCCGAGATCCAGATCCGAACCTCCGATCCAATCAGGAAACCTTCAGTCCTCAAAGCCCTTCAGGAGCCCTTCTTGCCTTCAGCACCTTCTGGAATCCCGGTTCCGATACCTGGTTCCTGTAAGCCAGTCTTCAGCAGCCCCGAGTGGGTCATTGTTGACTGGGTCAATAGCTGGCCAAAGGGTTGCAATACTTTTTATGACTTGACTGTTTCTCCAACAAAGATATGCTAATATTTAACCTGATGAGTTTTTAAATTTTATTTCCCTGCAAGTCATCTTAGAAATTAAACACTCCCACTTTTCCAAAGTGTCTAATTTTGTTCAATTCTGTTTCAAGTTGCTTTCCCAATCACCTGTCAATGGTTTCAATGGGATAAGCTGATATCACGTTTGATTGAATGTTGGACATATGTGAAATTAATTTTTTCAACGTGATATAGATTGGCAGCTCAAAAAGACACAAATTAGCGTCAAGATGCCAAACTTGCAATGCAAAGACTTGAATTTAAAGTGTAAAATATATCTGATATTGGGCTATACTGTTGCAGCAGTGCAGGACGACATTTACCGACACTGGAAATGTTTGCTAGATGGTCGAGGAAGCTTCACTGTGTAACACCTGCTCCTGACAATTATCAAAGGATGGTTTCACAGAACATACAACAGCACAGCGAAGGAACAGAGTTAGACAAAAAAGTCTATTGCTGCATAATGCCATAGTGATCAGTGCATTGGTTAGAACAATGCTTTTGCAGTGCCAATGGCCCAGGTTCGAATCTGATGCTTTCTATAACATGTTTGTACATTCTCCCTGGGTCCTGTGTGGACCAGCAGCTCACCAGCAGTTACACTTTGTGAATTGCCTGAGGAGATTCTGTATGTGACTGAAAATTCTCGTAAACTTCTACAGGTGCATCCTGGAGAGCATTCTAAGCATCAGTGCTTAGTGTGGAGGCACCAACTCTCAGGGGAAGAATAGAATCCAGAGGGTTGTTAACTCAGCCTGTAACATCACAGGTACCAGACTTCACTCCATCGAGCACATCTTCATAAGGCGATCTCTATCCTCAAAGACCTCCACCACCTAGGCCACGCCTTCTTCAATCTGCTACCATCAAGAAAAAGGAACAGGAGCCTAAAGACGAGCACGCAGCGGCACAAGGACAGCTTCTTCTCCACTGCCATCAGATTCCTGAATAATCAATGATCCAAAGACACGGCCTCACTTTTCATGCACGATAATTGTTTTTTTTTAATTTATAGTCATGCTGTAAGATGGTTATAATATGAATGTTTACACTGTGACGCTGCCGCAAAACACCAAATTGCATGTCTTGTTCATGACAATAAATCCTGATTCTGATTCTGTCTGCATGGGTTCCCTTCGGGTGTTTCAGTTTCCTTTCCACATACAAAATCATATGGGGTTACCAGGCTAATTGATCACATAGGTGTGTTTGTGCGGCATGGACTCGTGGGCTTGTCACTGAGCCGTTTCTCTGAATTTACATTTTAAAAAGTTAAGCTCAGCACCTCACACCTCGGAAACGAAGCTCAAGCCTGAAACTGTGGTTACCCTTTCCTCCCCATAGGTGCTGCCTGACCTGTTGAGTTTCTCCAGCACTTTTGTGCACAGCACGGGAACAGTTAAAAAAGAAAGTCTGCAGGTGCTGGGATGAGTGCAATGCACAAAAGCGCTGGAGAAACACACCAGGTCATGCAGTAGCCCACAGGAAGAGAAGCTCAGCCTTTTACTTCCTGTGGATGATGTGTTACCTGCTGTGTTTGTCCAGCATACACAACCCCTTTGGCCCATATGTCTGAGCTGAGCATGCTGCCCAAATTAAAATAGAACTCTGCTGCTTCAACACGATAGGTTCTCTCTAAACCTTTCATATATTCATGTATAATACTCTGAGCACAATCTCAGCTGACAGTTGATAGACCAATGTCAAGGGAACCTTGCCTTCATTAAATTTATTCTTTTCAATCAGGAACTTCCATACCATTCTAACACCGGATTATTCAAAACAGATTATTCTGCCTCGAATCCAGAACAGAAAACAAATAACCAAGCTTTTATCAAAACAGGATTTATGGCTAAAATTGACTAAATTCTTGGCTCTCTGTTTGCCTACACAATGTTTCTTGGTACCTATAATGAGTTCCCTAATGGCAATGCAGAGCCATTCTGCAAATCTAATTAAAAATCATTGCTAGATTTTTTGAAGCAACCAGCATTGCGTGAAGCAGTGAAGTTATTTTCCTTTCTCTGACACTTCACACTATTTTGTCTCTCCACATTATATTTTTGACAAATGCTTCATTAAACATGTAACTAAACAGAAATGTTTCAGTCTTGCTGTAAGTGAATGAGCTAAAGAGTTTTGCATCCTGTTACTTTACAACTGTGAAAGTGCCATGTGTTGGTAACCTTTTTGCATCTCATTTGCTGATGGCACCATGGTCACAGACGGCAACGAGAAAGCATACAAGAGGGAGATGGATCAGTTCGTTGAATGGTGTCACAGCCACAACCTTGCACTCAACGTTAGCAAAACTGATTATGGACTTCAGGAGAACACAAACCAGTCCTCATCAAGTCATCAGCAATGGAAAGAATCAAGAACTTCAAATTTTTGGGTGCCAACATTTCTGAGAATCTGTCCTGGAGCCTCCATGTCAATGCAATCATGAAGAAGGCTCACCGGAGGCTATACTTTATGAGGAGATTGAAGAGATTCTGTATGTCACCAAAGTCTCCAGAAAATTTCTACGGATGCACCGTGGAGAGCATTCGGCCTGGTTGCATAACTATCTGGTATGGAGGTACCAATGCACAGGACAGGAAAAAGCTCCAAAGAGTTGTTAACTCGGCCTGCGATATCATGAGCATTGGTGTTCACTCCATCGAGGACATCTACAAGAGGGGCGGTGTCTTAAGAAAGCAACCTCTATCCTCAAGGACTCCCACCACAGGCCATACCCTCTTCACACTGCTACCATTGAGAAGGAGGTAAAGAAGCTTGAAGATGAGCACTCGTGACACAAGGACAGTTTCTTCCCCTCTGCCATCAGGTTCCTGAATGGACAATGAACGACAGACATGACCTCACTTTCTTCTATTTTCTTACACTATTTATTTATTTTTTTATTGTAATTTATAACAATTTATAATTTGTGATGTTGTCACAAAACAATGAATTTCATGACATGTTTATGAAAATAGTTTCCGATTCCGTTATATCAATGCAATATCGAGTGCTCTTAGATTGGTGGAATTAAGGTCAGTCTTACCTTTGAATATTGTCCCTGAAGTTCCGGACCTCCCTTCTGACACTCTTCCTCCTTTCTCCACCAAAAATGCAAAGAAATCATCTTCAAGCTCAGCTTCTATGGGTCCCCAGGGGTCAAATACCTCCACCAATCTCAATCATTCCCTGTTTTCCAGTTTTTATCTTCAATATCCCTCACGATTACTTCAAGTTTTAATTTTCTCATTATGAGAGAAATCTTCAATATTGGAAAAACAGACATCTAATGTGGGCAAAATGGCACTTTGCAAAGGAAGTCAAATCAAAGGTCAACAAGGTATCCTATCAAAAAAAAATTGACAATGAGTTGAGGGTCAATGTTATTACTTCCAGAGAGTGGTGAGAGTGGAACGAGCTCCCATTTGAAGTGATGAATGAGGGCTCAATTTCAACATTTGAAAAATTTGGATAGGTACATGGTTGGGAGAGATATGGAGGGCTATGGACTGAGTGCAGGTCAGTGGGACTAGGCAAAAAATGGTTTGGTACAGACTAGAAGGGCAGAAAGGGCCTGTTTCTGGGCTTTAATGTTCTATGGTTCAATGCATACTCTGACCTTTATCTCATTACCACTTTAGCGAGTATTTACATTGAACTTCAAGAGCTTATTGAACTTCAAGAACTTATTAGCAGCAAGATGACTTGAAAGAGAATTGAAATATATTTTGATGCAAATTTTTGTTCTTTCTTGCCAAGGAGTGCACACGGCAACTCACATCCTTGAAACTAAATTCAGTAGTGTACAGGTACATGCATATTAATCATGGAAAGCTTCCATGCAGGTGAAGCAAGCAATTAGGAAGATAAATGGTGCATTGATTTCTATTACAACAAGATTTGATTTCAGAGATTCAAGAGCAAAGTTTTTTTTTTAATTTTTAGACATACAGCACAGTAACAAACCCTTCTGGCCCATGAGCCCGTGCCACCCAATTAACCTATAACACCTCACCCATACTTATTTAGAACATGGGAGGAAACCATGCAGACACAGGGAGAATGTACAGACAGACAGCGCTGGATCCAAACCCAGATCGTTGACGCTTTATTGGCTAACGCTAACCATGCTGCCCAAGATGTTCTCAGCAAGACTGTATCTGGCGTATTGTGTACAGATGTTGTCTCCTTACCTGAAAAGGATAAGCTTGCTATAAAGGAAGTGCAATGGAAATTCATGAGGCAAAGTGTTTACTAAATTCAGTGGATGATTCCACTGGACAATGAAGATTTTGCTTCCTGAACATTTTGTGGTCTATTCTGTGGATTTTGGGCTGTCAATCACAAAAAGCAACTCAAAATTTTCCTATCACATACAGTACTGTTTTTTAGATATAATCTATTTTTGTGATTTCCTGTCATCGTTTTAAGTCGATTTCAAGCAGACAAAACCATAAAACACAACATATCATTGAAATTCATTTTCTACGTTTACACTCAGACGTCTTCCCTGCTGATCTTGTTGCGGTCAGTGACGAACACGGTGAAAGGTTTCACCAGGACACTGCAACAGTAGAAAAGCGGAATCAGGGCCACTGGAAGCCATCAATGCCGGCCGACTATTTTTGGAAACTGACACGAGAGGCGTCAGGTGCTGAGTGCAAATGAAAATCAACGGCAAAATATGTCCGTCCATGGTCTCCTGCACTGCCAGACTGAGGCAACCCTTATATTGGAGGAACAACACCTCATCTTTCGTCTGAGCACCCTCCAAATGGATGGCATTAAAATCGACTTCTCTGGTTTCCTTTAAACCTCCCGCACCCCCTCCCCCACTTCTTCTTCACATCCGTCTCCTTTCATAGAGCTATAATAAATTTGCACCTTTCCTCTTATCATATCAATTAATATCCTTTGGCTGCCAGTCCAAGATTACTGGGGGAAATGAGGGAAGAGAAGGCTGAGGCAGTGGCTATGATCTTCGAGTCCTCTTTGTCCACGGGGGTGGTGCCGGAAGATTGGAGAATGGTAAATGTGGCCCCTTGCTTTAAAAAGGTAATAGGGAGAGTACTGGGAATTATAGACCGGTGAGTCTTACGTCAGTGGTGTGTAAACTATTGGGGAAGATTCTTAAGGATAGGATCTATGAACATTTGGAGAAGTCCAGTCTACTCAAGGATAGTCAGTATGGGTTTATGAAGGGAAGGTCATGCCTGATTAACCTAATTGAGTTTTTGAGGCAGTAACAAAATAACTTGATGGGGGTAGGGTGGTAGATGTGTTTTATATGGATTTTAGTAAGGCATTTGTCAAGGTCCCCTAAAGGAGACTTGTTCTGAAAGTCATGAGGCATGGGATCATGAAACCTTGGCTGTTTTGATAACAAAATTGGCTTGCATGTAGAAAGTAGTTGTGAATGATAAGTATTCTGCCTGGAGGTTGGTGACTAGGGATCTGTTCTGGGACCCCAGAACTTTGTTATTTTTATAAATGACCTGGATGAAGAGGTGGAAGGATGGGTCAGTAAGTATGCGGATGATACAAAGGATGGAGGGGTTGTGGATGGAGCTGAAGGTTGTTGTAGGTTACAAAAGGATATAGACGGGATGCAGAGTTGAGTGGAAAAGTGGCAGATGGAATTCATTCTGGATACGTGTGAGGTGATGCATTTTGGAAGGACAAACCAGAAGGCTGAGTACCAGGATTAATGTTCAGTTACTTCAGAGTGTGGATGAACAGAGGGACCTTGGGGTTCAATAGTGAAGAAGATCATTGGGATGTTGGGTATCATTAATAGGGGAGCTGAGTTCAAGGGTCGAGAGGTCATGTTGCAACTCTACAAATCTCTGGTAAGACCACACTTAGGGTATTGTGTTCAGTTCTGGTCACCTCAATATAGGAAGGATGTGGAAGCTATGGAAAGGGTGCAGAGAAGATTTACCAGGACATTATCTCGATTAGGAAATAAGTCTTATTTGTCAAGGTTAGCAGAGCTGGGACTTTTCTTTTTGGAGTGAAGAAGGATAAGAGGAGACATAATAGAGGTCTACAAGATTATGAGAGGCAAAGATAAGGTGGACAGCCAGTGCATTTTCCCAGGACGGGAATAGCAAACATCAGAGGATGTCTGGACAAAGTGAAGGGAGGAAAATTTATGGGATACATCAGGGGTAAGTTATTTTTTACACAGAGAGTTGTGAGTGCCTGGAATGCCTTGCTGGGGATGGTGGTGGAAGCATTTAAGAGGCTGTTAGAAAATTATGGAAGAAAAATAGAGGGTCACAAGGTAGAAAGGTGTGATGTTTCTTTGATTATAATAAAGAAACAGGTTCTTATAAAATAACTATTTTGTTAGCTACAGAACTCAATCAAGACCGTGTGAGGGCATCCATTTTGAATCCAACCAAATCTCAAACTCCCTCTAGTGTTCAGGAGGATCACTAGCACTCTATCATTACAGAATGGTTTGGTTTTGTTTGGCAAGGCTATATGGGTTGGCACAACATTTGAGGGCCGAAGGGCCTGTACCATGCTATAGTGTTCTATTTTCTATGATGTTGCTGAGTGCAATGCAGTTCTGTTTCAGTGGTTTTCAGCTCTGAGAGCAAAGGGCAATAAATGTAAAGGTATAAAAGGTCAAGGTTCCATTATTGTTTCATAACACTACATTTAAAATGTAACATACATGAAATTCTTTGTCAACCATAAGACAGACAGAGAGTCATCATTTTGTTCAGCACCCCTCACAGAAATGAAGCCCCAGCGAGGATCGAACTCATGACCCTTGGTTTACAAAACCAGTGCTGTAACCACTGATGGTGTGCACCTTGGAGGGGAAAACCAGTAGATGATTGGGTAGATGATGGGGTTCTTGCGCTCCTCCTGCCTTTGTCCTTCTGAGTGTTAGAGAATGTAGTTTAGAGAAGTGCTGTCAGAGGGGACTGTTCCACTGTACAATCCAGGGAGTGCCTGTAATCTGACGTTTCTCTCCCATGTACAAAATGGCTGCAATGATCTTTTCATTGCTACAGGGGTTTGAAAGGTGTTACATGGCTCAATATTAGCTGCATGGCAACCAGACTGCGAAGTGACGACCAACTTAACAAAAGAATATCCACATGAAAACACTGGAAAAGTGTTTAAAAAAATTAGCTCCACTCAGAACAGTTGAAATATGGATAGTGTGACCCATGCCAGGGTCTCTAATTGAAATTAGCTATCAGATTTTCTCAGCCTTGCCGTGCTCAATATGTTGCACGCTGTAAGCATTAGTAATTCAGGACAATTTCATGCTTAGATGAGAGAGTGAAGTGATGTGTCTGGATCAGTAGTTCAGTATAACAGGATTGAAAGGATGGTGATTTGATGCATGGAAATTGTATGCATGGACCAGTGTGTGGACTTGACTATATTACAACATGCTGGCCGTCTACTCCTGAATTAGAATCAGTGAACGATCAGTCGCAGGGATAGAAATCTGGAAGAGTTTGCTCAGGGCAGTGGAGGAGCTGCCACGGTTATGTTGCGTCTTTTAGCCTCCTGTGTCCGTGGCCACATCCTGATACCAGTGGCGGGAGGTGCTATCAGTGGAGAACCGGTGCGCTGGGATTGAACATCCCCTGCTCCATTTAGTCATACATACAAATCAATAAATAAATATTGTTTTGGAAACATGAGCGCCTCGGATGGTCAGTGTGAGCTGTTCCTTTGGTTAGTCAGCATTCTCATTGCCCGTGGGAAGAAACTGTTCCTCAGCCTGGTGGGGCTGGCTCTGGTACTCCTGTAACTCTTTCCTGATGGGAGCAGCTGGAAGATGCTGTGCATGGGATGGAAAGAGTCCTCAATAATTTTGTTCACTGTCTTCAAACAACAATCCTGGTAGATCACATCAATGGAGGTGAGGGAGACACCTCTCTGCCACTGTTATGGCCATAGATTGACCTCCATTCCATTTCTCTGTACACTGTGATGCAGCCGGCAAGGACACTCTTGATAGAGCAGGACATTATTGAAGTGTTACTGTAATTGGTCAACAGTTTTCAGACCAACTTGGCCAGTAGATGTTTGCTGAACTCAGACTTCGAGAAGGAGAACTCAACAAAGGTTATCGCTCCTGAACACTGGCAGTTGACTCTGCTGGACAGTCCAGGGATATTTGGACATATAATGGAGGCAGGATCCACATCAGAAGATGACCTCCCAACCTGAATATTCAGGACTGTTCCCAATGCCCCCAAAATCAAAGCTCCAGATCCGGAGCTGCAGGAATGAAATTGGAAAAATGCTTGCTCTGGCCCCGTTGAGCATTATCGAACACACCATCTCTCGGAGTTCTGTGGAAGATGGTGTGTACAATAATGGTTAAATTCCTGAGGCAATTGGTGACATTTCAGTCATAGTTCAACACTCAGGTCACTAACTGGATCACTCATCTAACTGATTGCCTGTAATTCATTTGATTTCAGAGGTGACTGTGTATAGAATCTGATACCAAAAATCTATTTCATGGAATCAGAGTAGAAAGGCCACTCAGCCCCCAAGCCAGTGCTAACTCCATGCCAGAGTGAACCACCTCTACCCCAACCCCTGTAAAATGTGAAAGTCTGCAGTCACCATGGTTGAAGTACAAACACAATGCTGGAGAAACTCTCCAGGTCAAATAGTGTCCTTTATGGAGCAAAGATAAAGATACACAACCAACTAATTTTATTTTGTTGTTAAGTTTTATCCTTTTTTTTGTGTGGGTTTTTTTCTATTTTATTTACAACATTGTTAATTAATTCTTCACTCTTTATTTTGGGGGGGAGGGTTGGATTAATTTTAAATTAGACGATTAATGTTGTGTTATAATTATTGGGTGGGTTAATTTGTGTAGTTTAATGATGTAGTATTCTAATTTTTATTATCTTATTTTTTTATTATTTCTTTAAATGTAATTTTTATTTTATTCATGTCATAAAATTTTAAATAAAGTTAAAAAAAAAGATACACAACTAACGTTTTAGACTTGAGCCCTTCACCAAGGAATGAGCAAAATGTAGGCAGGGGCCGAACAAAATGGTGGTGGGGAGTGAGGGAAAGGAGAAAAGCATAATCCCACAGGCAGGAGGTAATAGGTGGATAAGGGAAGGAGGGCAAACCATTAAGCAAGAGGGGTGGAATGGCTCTGTGAAGAGTGAGGGAAGGGGATGGAGAGCTGGAGAAAAGAAAATACAAGGATGGGGAGAATGAGGAGTGGCCTAGCAGAAACTGGTTGGAGAGGGCCCAGATGGAATATTAGGTATAAATTCCTCCAATTTACTGTGGCTTTGGTTTGAAAGTACATGGACAGTCATGTCAGCGTGGGAGTGGGGCACAGAATTGAAATGGGTGGCATCTGGGAGATCCATATCACTGATGCGGACAGAGCAAAAGTGCTCAGCAAAGCGATCTCCAAGTCTGCATCCAGCCTCTCCAATGAAGAGAAGGCCACAACAGGAGCACCGGAAGCAGTGGCTGACTCCTGGAGATTCGCAAATAAAGTGTTGCTTCACTTGGAAGGACTGTTTGGGGCACTGGCATCACTAGGGAGGGTGTGGACTGTACCGGGCGACACCATCAGAGGGGATGATGTGAAAATGACTGTCTATAATTTTTTTTGTGCAGTGTTTCAGCAGAAATTTTAATTTTTTTATAAAAATATGTTATAATTAACAACAAAAACATTTTTTGTAAGCCCAGCTTACATGTATCAATATACCTACAAGGCTAAAACTTGATGCAGATTTACTTTTTGAACCTTCTAATGTACTCCAGTCAGAGCCGTCATTATTACCCAATGACAAGGATACTTTGAATCATGTGGTTTCGCCTGCTTGCATTACAAGCAAGCGCTGTTGTTTTTGTTGCTGCTGGTGTTTTTATAGACTCTAGTTTTGTCAAATTTTCTGGTGTTTTAGCTACTATATTTGTGGTAATTAATATTTGTGAACTTATAGCAATAATGTGCCTATGATATTGTAATTTAAAGGTGTAATTTTAATTTTCCTAGTTGTTTATCTCACTACTATTACTGTTACATTCACTGATATATGGGAATTACGATTTACAAGTAACATTAGCATTAAAAAATTACTAAAACCATTCTGTATAGTCTGATATGGGAGGAGGTCCATGGTGAGGAGGAGTGACACCATGAGTTACCACACTGGGTGACACCAACCCTATTGACACCACTGGTTTGGGGCCCCGAATGATGGAGAAGGAGGATGTGTGGGCGCAGTCCCAAACCTTTCCCATTTTTCCTCAGCAACTTCCTTTCCTCCTGCTGTCATGATAATGAATATGTATGAGATGTACCGGAAGTCACGTGGTATGAGAGAGAGATAAGAGCACAAGCAGGAGAACAAAGGAAAATGGAGAATAAAGACACTGAGAAGTTTACCTGATAAAACTTGTGTTCGATGTTTTATTAACTTCACATTTCAGGCCACAAATGTGACATTGGCGACGAGGATGAAAGAAGCTTGAAGAAAATTAAAGACTAAAGAAGATTACAGAGGATTTAAGAGAACTTCAAGGTGATAATTTTCTCTTTGAGTCAGTACTTTTGGGGCTGGAATATTTCCTCATGGCTGGGGCAGACGGTGACTTTCTAACACATAGTGGAATTGCTCATTTTGACCCAATGAGTGATGCAAGCACTGTAAGTGTGAAGTGGAAGGCATGGCTAGAAGAATTTGAATCCTACGCCGACAGTCGTGGCCTATTTCTAGATACCAGTATGGTTGAACAAAAAGCGCAGAGGAGGGCGTTACTTCTTTTCACGACTGGACCCGCAGTTCGGGAAACATTTAAGACACTTTTGAATACTGGAAGAAAGGATGAGTACCGGAAAGCGGTAGATGCATTAAATGCACACTATGTAGTGACACTGAATGCTACATTTCAACGCCATTTGTTTCGGAGAATGAGGCAAGAAGATGGCCAGACAATTGCTCAGTACGTGACGAGACTACGCCAGCTAGCTGTTGGATGCAATTACATGCCAGCTGATTTGGACAACCAATTACTGGATCAAGTCGTACAGCACTGTAGATCAGATAAACTCAGAAGACGTCTACTGGAAAGAGGGAGTGAGTTGGAACTCACCGATGCTTTAGCCATTGCTGCTGCATTAGAGGCTGTTGAAGGGCAATTTTATACCATGTCCCTGAAAGACAACTCAAGCCAGCAAATTAAGAGGCTCTCACATCGCCATAACCAGCCAAGATATACGTCGACACAGGACGTGGAGTGTTATCGATGTGGAAACCGAGGTCACTTTGGAAAAGACCCATATTGCCCGGCCAAAGGCAAAGTTTGCAGAAAGTGTGGAGGTAAGGACCACTTTGCAAAGAAGTGCAAAAGCAAGTCCAATGCAGACCAGAAGAGGAAGAGTACAACTTCCAAAGGCAAAGCCTGGGGGAAAGGAAAGTATCCTGGAAAGAAAGATACCATTCGCCAGATAGACGGTGACGATGATGATACCCAGGAGGGACAGAGTTGTTACCAATTTACGTTGAATGATGTACATCATGAGAAGGTCCCAGTGATCATTGGTGGAGTGACAGTGCAGGTCATTGTAGACTCAGGCAGTGACAGTAATGTGATTGATCGACATTTATGGGAGAAGTTGAAAAGGAAAAAGATCATCTGTACCTCAAAGAAGTGTTCCAAGAAACTATATCCATACACAGCAACCAAGCCATTGCAGACCATAGGATGTTTTACTGCAACTGTTGAAGCTGGAGATAAGTACACCGAAGCAGAGTTTATGGTCATAGAAGAGAGGGGAGAACCATTGTTGAGTAGAAGCACAGTGCAAGACCTGGCAATACTTCATATTGGAGCTTGTGTCAATTCAATTCAGTCATACGAGGATATGAAGCAAGAATTCCCCGCAGTCTTCCAAGGAGTAGGAAAACTGAAAGGTCGACAATTGAAGCTAGCGGTAGATGAAACGGTCAAACCCAAGGCACAACCAATGCGCCGAACTCCGTTTGGACTTCATGGGAAAGTCGAACCCAAAATTAAAGAATTGATCGAACAAGACATTATTGAACCGATGGAACATTTGACACAATGGGTCAGTCCCATAGTGATTGTGCCCAAACCAAAGGGTGACATAAGACTATGTGTTGACATGAGAATGGCCAATGAAGCTATGATTAGAGAACGACACCCTATACCAACAGTGGAGGAAATACTTCAAGAACTAACTACCAGCAAGGTATTCTCAAAAATTGATCTGAAATGGGGCTATCATCAATTAGAGCTGGATCCAGGTTCCCGAGATGTAACAACATTTGTGACTCACTGTGGATTGTATCGTTACAAGAGACTATCATTTGGAATTAATGCAGCTTCGGAGATCTACCAGTATGAAATCCATCAAGTGATTCAAGGCATTCCTGGAGTTGCCAACATTTCTGACGACATCATAGTCCATGCACCAACAAAGGAAGAGCATGACAAACGGTTGAGGCGTGTACTATCTAGACTACAGGAGGCAGGCCTTACCGTGAATGGAAACAAGTGCCAGTTCGGTGTGTCAGAAATGGACTTCATGGGACGCAGACTTACACGGGAAGGACTAAACCCTGCAGAGGCCAAGGTGAAAGCTATTGCAGAGGCACGTGCACCTCAGAACGCAACAGAGGTGAGGAGTTTCCTGGGATTGGTCAATTTTTGTGCAAAGTTCATTCCTAATTTCGCTACAGTGGCAGAACCACTAAGGAAACTAACCAGGAAAGATGTACCATTTCATTTTGGATCTGAGCAGAAGAAAGCGTTCACAGCGCTGAAGCAAAGCCTGACAGATGCAAAAACTCTTGGATATTACGATCCGGTGGCATCAACCAAAGTCATAGCGGATGCCAGCCTGATTGGTTTAGGAGCCGTGTTGGTCCAGATGCATGATGGAGGACCAAGAATCATTGCCTATGCCAGCAGATCGTTATCAGATGTGGAAAGAAGATACTCTCAGACAGAGAAAGAAGCACTCAGACTTGTATGGGCCTGTGAAAGGTCCAATGCATATTTATACGGCATTGAATTTGAACTCATCACAGATCATAAGCCATTAGAGGTGATCTATGCACCTAGATCCAAACCATGTGCCATAATAGAGAGATGGGTACTCAGACTACAACCCTACAAATATAAAGTAATCCACATTGCAGGGAAAACAAACATTGCAGATCCGCTGTCCAGACTGGTGAAGGATGGTGGTCCACATTCCAAGTCAGAATTGGGACAGAAACAGAGAGCTTTGTACGCTTCGTAGCTATTCAATTGACACCGAAAGCTGTGACTACAAAGGAAGTCGAGAGAGAATCCGAACGTGATTCAGAACTCATGGAAGTAAGAGAATGCATACAGAGTGGACAATGGGACAAGTGTACTCACAAGGATTACATTCCCATTAGAGACGAACTTTGTTGCATCGGACAGTGTGTATTAAGAGGTTGCAGATTGGTGATACCGCAAAGATTGAGACTGAAAATCGTATCCTTAGCGCATGAAGGACACCTAGGTATTGTTGGTACCAAGCAAAACTTCAGGACCAAGGTATGGTGGCCAGGTTGTGATAAAGACGCAGAGAAATTTGTTAAAACTTGTCACGGATGTCAAATCACAAGTAGGAGTAATCCGCCAGAACCGATCCAGAGTACGCAACTCCCGACAGGACCATGGATCGACGTAGCTGTTGATTTTCTTGGACCTTTACCGACGGGTGAATCAATTATGGTAGTGATAGATTACTACAGCAGATACTATGAGTACGTGGTGTTGAAGTCCACAACCACTGAAAAAACAATACAAGCATTAGCAGAGATATTCGCAAGATATGGATTACCTGTTACATTATACTCTGACAATGGTCCACAATTCATTTCAGAGACATTTGCGGAATACATGAGGACCACAGGTATCCACCATCATAAAGTAACTCCGAAATGGCCGCAAGCCAACGGGGAAGTAGAGAGACAAAATCAGTCCATTGAAAAACGATTGAGGATTGCACACGCTGAAGGACAAAATTGGCGAGAAGCATTGCTGTCTTATGTGGCTGTCTATCGAGCAACGGCTCATGCAACCACTGGAAAAAGTCCTGCAGAAGCATTTTTTGGGAGAAAAATCCGCACAAAAATGCCAGAAATAAAGGAAATCCGAGACGACCAGGAGATGAGGGACCACGATGCTGAAAAGAAAGGTGCAGCAAAGCTGTACACAGATTCGAAACGTGGAGCCAAGTACTCAGACATCATGCCAGGAGATAATGTTCTAGTGAGGCATGAAACTGGTGGTAAGCTAGACACATCTTATTACCATCAACCCTATACTGTCGTATCCAGAAGTGGCAGTATGGTGACAGTCAAGTCTCCGACTGGAGTCCTGTATAAGAGAAATGTATCAGGTGTAAAAAGGTACCAGTCCAGAGATACATCGAGCGAAGAGGTTGAAAGGCCAATACGAGATGCTGAAACTGAGAGACCTAATGATGTTTCAGAGGCAGTTACCAGCACTCCTGATGAAATGACTAGAGCGCCAGAAACACCTGAAGCCGTGGCAAGCAGTATGTCCGACGCTGAGAGTGAACAACCGAGAAGCGACGACAATATCGCAGGCAGGCCGAAACGAAACCGGAAAGCGCCCAAACGATACGAAGACTTTGTGCCATACTTTTAATAAGATCTTTGGGACAGTATTTTAATCTTATATCATAAAGTGCATGTATGAGTGCTGTAGGAAGTAAATTTTATGTAGTTGAGTTATAGTATTACCATTAGTTACGATGTTTGTAAGTTTCCGAGGGATATTGGTAAGTGAAGGTAAAGTTTATTTCTGATTAAAGGAGGGATGTCATGATAATGAATATGTATGAGATGTACCGGAAGTCACGTGGTATGAGAGAGAGATAAGAGCACAAGCAGGAGAACAAAGGAAACTGGAGAATAAAGACACTGAGAAGTTTACCTGATAAAACTTGTGTTCGATGTTTTATTAACTTCACATTTCGGGCCACAAATGTGACACCTGCTACATTCACAGCTTCCCCATGCACCAATGGGTGAACCTGTCTCCATTGTTACCCCTGACCATTCATTCAAGTATTGAAGAAGTTACCAAAAAATTGTTTTTCCCTTTGGGCCACCTTTGGCTCTTTTGCTGAGCACCAGTGCATGTCCCCTCGTTCTTATTCACTCTGCCATCAGGATGGGTTTCTCTCCAACTACATCCTTCATGAATTTAAATTCCTCAAGCTTAGGGTCATGACATTCTACAGCCACAGAAACAAACTCCTTAACCCATGCTGACCAAGTTGTCTTCCTGAGCTAGTCCCATTTTCCTGTGTTTGACTCCAAACATGTCTGATCGAAGTGCCCCTCTACATGTTTTGGAAATGTCACAAAATGTTACCCAGCTCCACATTGCCAAAGGGAAGACACTTGTGAACCAATTGGTGCAAAATGTCATGGCGTATAGATGCACGAGCAGGCCATTTAGCCCCTTAAGCCTGTCAAATACATTCCTAAAATCCACATGCATCGATTCTTCCTTTCCACCTTCATCAATGTATTTCGTCACCATCTCAAAAAACTCAAATTCAATGTGATTGTGGCTGCATGCAACATCAGTCTCCCATTCCTGTTTCTTTCTATACACCTTGATGCTTTTAACTGACACCAATTTGAATATATCTAACAAACTTTCCTCTACTAACCTTAAACAGATGTCTTCTGGTATTGGCCATTCCCACCCTGGGAAAAGGTGCTGGCCTATCTATTCCTCTCATAATCTTATATTCCTCTCTTTCTTCATCACTGCAAAGAGAAAACCTCTTGCTCTGTCAACCTTGCTGCAAAAGACACGGGCTCCCATCCAGGGAACATCCTGATAAATCTCCTCTGCACCCTCACTAAGGCTTCTGCATTATTCCTGTAATCAGGTGACCAGAACTGAACTTAATAATGAGTTTTATAGGGCTGCAACATTACCTCTTGGCTCTTGAACTCAATCCCCCAATTAATGAAGGCCAACATACCATACACATTCTTAACCATCCTATCAACGTGCGCAACTTCAAGGGATCTATGGACTTGGGCCCCAAGATCCTTTTGTTCCTTAACACTATTAAGAATCCTGTCATTAACCATGTTCTCTATCTTCATTTGCTCTTTCAAAGTGCATCACTTCACACCTGTTTGGATTAAACTCCATCTCTGTATCCTGTCTATATCATGTTGTAATTGATGACAACCTTCTACACTATCCACAACACCTCCTACATTTATGTAATCTAAAAACATACTGACCCACACCTCCACTTCTTCATCCAAGTCATTTATAAAAATCATAGAGAGTAGGGGGTCACAGAACAGATCCCAGCAGAGTTCCACTAGTCTCTGACCTCTAGGCAGAAGATATTCCATCTACTACCACCCTCTGCCTTCTGTAAGCAAACCAATTTTGAATCCATGCAGTCACGTTTCCATGGATCCCATGCCTAGTGACTTTCTGAATTAAACTACCATGGGGGACCTTGTCAAATACATTTCTAAAATCCACATGCATCAATTCTTCCTTTCCACCTTCATCAATGTATTTCGTCACCATCTCAAAAAACTCAAATTAGCAGGACCTGGTCCTCACAAAGCCATGCTGATGATCCTTGAGAAGACGGTGATTCTCTAAATGCTTGAAAATCCTGCCTCTTCCCAACAGTTTGGAAGCCACTGATAGTAATTTCCACCTCAGCAAGATTCAGGTAGTGTGATTTATGAAATAATAAGCCTTGATCAGCTGCCCATTAACCTGTTACAAACTGCATCCAAGTTAATTCCAACTTCATTCCTTGCAGCATAATTTCTGATTCGCACAAATCGTGCAGAAATCAAGTTTGACACACTGCCAGGAAGGTTATTACACAGTAGCATGTCCCTTTATTAGTTGCATTGTGCATTTTGAACACACACCTGTGCAAGTCTGGGTTTCAAATGTACAAGATTCAAAGAGGGAAGTTGTCAGGTCTCTGATTTTCACTGAGAGAAATCTACATATTCCAATGTTATCCCCTTTAATTCTCTGGCATGCAACTTATCAGTTCCCTGTGATTTCTGAAACATGAAAATTTACAGATGCTGAAATTTAGTTAAAAACGCACAGAAATCTGAGAGGAACTCAGCCGGTTTTGCAGAGTCCATAGGAGGTCAAGCTATATACCAATGTTTCAGGCCTGAGCCCTTCCTGTCATCGTTCTGGTTGGCCCACCCCGATACTCTAACTCCTCCCCCCCAGGATCCCTAATAAAGGCAGAATCGCCCAATCCCCCTCCCTCAGTACTAGCTTGGAATTGGCCAACAGCATTTAAAATGTGGCTGTAAGTTTATAGCGATTAAAGCCACTTCTGGCCTGTCAGGTCTAATTCATGGCGCTACAAATGTCCCTAAATTCCTTAGCTTCACTAGATTCTTGGTTCCCCAACACATCTGGAAAAATATTTATCTCCTTTTTATTTAGGAGACAGAATCAAAGTCTATTGATTTCATTGTTGTACCTTAACCCTGATGCTCTTTGTCTTGTTCCTGGCTGCAAGGGATCTACACAACTTCACTGATCTTTCTCTTTTTACACATTTGGAGAAAATTTCACAGTTCATTTTTAATTCCCTGAGAGTTTTTACCCTATTTGTTTTTTTTTCTCTCTCTTCTTTGCTCTCCATACTCAAGTGTGCCTCTTTGTCAATTTTATGCAACTCGTCTTTGGATCAACATGATTCTGCCTTTTAATGAAGCTCCCCAACCTGTTTTTCAGTTAAAAAAAAACCCTGGTACCTGGCACCTATGGGAATTGGAAGACGTGGGTTAAATGTATTTTTCGGTTGTCTGAGACTCACTCTTACAATGCCTGCATTGAGAATAAATAGTTTAAAACACAAAAATACTTGCACCGAACAAACTTCACTTACATGAATATATGAATATTAAAGGATTTTACTTTATTTCAGTCACATTCTTTGAAAACATTTAACCATCGCTGCATTTGCAGGTTCATCCCCCTCCATGGAATTGCCCGAAAGATGAACAATAGCATTATAGATAGTTAACATCCCCTCCCCCCAGGTAAACAGTTAAAGCTTTTGACCGGGGTGACACTTACTAAGCAAGGATGAGGAGATACTTTAACAGCGAGCGCTATCAACCAGCTCTTCATCCTGGGTGACCCCATTGCTGTTTCACACAACTTTATTCAAACAGCTGTAAAGCACATCCAAGGCCCTCTGCTGGCTAGATATTTACTCCCATCTTCACCAAAGGTTTATGTGTTACTTCAGGGAACATTTACTTTTACTATTTTAAACTTGCATAGCTTTTTACCTGTTATTTTATTCTTTACTTATTTATTTACTTGCTCTTTTTTGCTGGTAGTTTGAGGCTGCTACTTGCTTGAATTCTGGACACCAGTGGTTTCTCCAATCCCCTTAATACTTCAGATATCAAAGATCTATGGACCTCCTTTCTGCTGAGCTATTGATCCAACATCAATTGTGAAAAAGTGTTATCCTTTTGATCTGGAGAAGACTGGCTCACACTTTTAATCCATCCCTGTTAGGTTGAGAATTCCCGAGTAGTGGGAATAATGTTCCCTTATCTGCCCAATCACTTCCTCTTAATATGTTGAAAATTTCAATCCAACTGACCCATTAACCTTCTAAAGTTAAGTCACTGAAATGCTGGTGTGTGCCACCTTGCGTGTAAAGGAATCCTTGGAGACTAGGTGTCATTCAAGTTCTTCTTGCTGAGACCTTCAAGAAGGTTCAGAAGCCTGAAGTCAAGCACCTCATGGTTTAGGAATAGGTACTTTTTCAAACAGGTTAAATTTAAGCACGGTTACAGGCTTTTCGGCCGCTCAAGTCCATGCCCCCCTCCAAATATACCAATTGACCGACAATGCCTTACAACCCCCTGTATGCTTTGAACTGTGGGAGGAAGCACTCAGAGGAGACAACGGGGATAACGTACAAACTCCTTTCAGACAGCTCCAGATTCAAATCCAGGTCACTGGCGCTGTATTAGTGTCACGTTAACCGTCCCACTCCTTGAACCTACCCACACCACAACACTACACCAGTACCTTGAAGAAGGGTTCAGGTCTGAAATGTTGGTTATATATCTTTGCCTCCTATGGACTCTGTGTTACCAGCTGAGTTCCTCCAGCATTTTTGAGTTTTTATTTCAGTCCAGGCTGTCTTCCCACTGCTACCGTCAGGTTGGAGGTACAGGAGCCTGAAGACGAGTCCCCAGCGGCGCAATGACAGCTCTTCCCCTCTGCCGTCAGATTCCTGAATGAACAATGATCCACAGACACTGCCTCACTTTGTCTTTTTCCTTTATCTTGCACTATTTTATTTTTTCTGAAATGTGGTTTATAGAAATATTTGCTCTGTGATGCTGTCACAAAACAACAAATTTTGTGACATGTTCATGTCAATAAATTCTGATTCTGATTCTGAAGAAACGCCTGCATTATTGTTTCATCACATTTTTTTGCATCAACAGTGAATATTTATCTATCCTTCTCGATTTTTTCCAAGTGTTGATTTAATTTATACTTATTGTTGATTAGTGTATTTTACAAATCTGTTCACTCCTTTCATTCATTGTGCTAATGTGTATATCATTAAAATATCATCAGTTCTGAACAAGGGTTCAGTCCCAAACCATCGACTTAGTTTAGTTGGTGTGGATGCTGTGTGACATGCTGGGGACGTTTGTCATCCAATTGTTCACGTACAACCTGATGAAACAGTGTTCTCCAGTCCACGTAAACACATGTACAGATATAACACATACAGACAAATTATACGTATACACAGTGCATTTGTATATATGTTGAAATATATATAATTAATAAGTAGTAGTCACAGAGAATTGTTTTAGCAGGTATTCAGCAGACACACCGCCCGTGGGAAGAAGTTGTTCCTCAACCCAGTCTTTCACTGATTCCGTATTTATTTCAAAGTATATTTTAATTTGGCGTTCAATAAATTCTCTAAATTCCTGTCCTTTAAGTAGCATGGAGCTTAACCTCCATTTATATGTTCTTGCTGGGATGTCCTCCAGTTCTATTGCTAATAATAGGGGTGAATGATCAGATAGCAATCTAGCTTTATATTCAGTTTTCCTAACTCTCCCTTGAATATGAGCCGACAACAAAAATGATCAATCCTTGAGTATGTTTTATGCCTACACGAATAATATGAGTATTCCTTTTCCCTTGGGTGCTGCCTCTTCCATATATCCATAAGTTTCATTTCCTGCATTGATTTAACCATAAATTTGGCCACTTTATTCTTTTTGCTAGTCTTTTGTCCAGTTTTATCCAACATTGGGTCCAAATTAAGGTTAAAATCCCCTCCTATCAATATATTCCCCTGCATATCTACAATCTTCAAAAAAATATCCTGCATAAACTTTTCATCCTCTTCATTAGGTGCATATATATTGATCAAATGCCAGAATTCTGAATATATCTGACACTTTATCATTACATATCTCCCTGCTGGATCTATTATTTCCTCCTCTATTTTGATTGGTACATTTTTATTGATTAATATAGCTACACCTCTGGCTTTTGAATTATATGATGCTGCTGCTATGTGCCCTATCCAGTTTCTCTTTAATTTATTATGTTCCACTTCAGTTAGATGCATTTCCTGCACAAATGCTATGTCTATTTTTTTCTTTTTTTTCAGGAAATTTAATAGCCTTTTTCATTTAATTTGCTAATGTATTCCATTAATATTTATAGTCATATAGTTCAACATGGCCATCTCATATTCTGTTTACACCTCATTTCTGCTTCCTCACCACACCTTCCCCTTTACCCCATTTTCATCTCTCATCTTTCCTTTTTTGAACTCAATGTATGACAACACTTTTAAAACATAAAATACTTCAACTCCCACATCTAAAATTCCCTTAACCCCAAATGTCCCACCCCTCTCTGATTTGACCCTTGTCCCTTGCCGGGAAACCACAACTCCCGTCTCCAATTGGATTGTGATCCCGCTCGCAAGTGTCAACTGATTTTGAAGTGACTGTTATTCTCTCCCATCCAACCCCCTCCAGAAAAGACTTTTATCTTCACATATAACAAAGCGCACCCTCTTTTTTTCCCCTTACTTCCTTTCCTTCCTTTTCTTTCCCTTCTTTAGTTCTTACTTATACATTATTTTTACATCTTTATATGTAGTTTGTCGTCGTTCTTCATTCTTGTTACATCTCTTTATCTCTCCTTCTGTCCTTCAGGCATTCTGCAAATTCTCGTGCTTTCTCCGGATCTGAAAACAGTCTGTTTTGCTCCCCTGGGATAAATATTTTAAGCACAGCTGGATATCTTAACATAAATTTATAGCCTTTTTTCCGTAGGATCGATTTTGCTGTGTTGAACTCCTTCCTATTCTTTAGGAGTTCAAAACTTATGTCTGGGTAAAAAAAAATATTTTTTGACCCTTGTACTCCAATGGTTTTTTGTCTTCCCTAATTTTATTCCTTTCCCACTCCAGTATATTTTCTCTTGTCGTGCAAATCAGAAATTTTACTAAAACGGATCTTGGTGCTTGTTGTGTCTGTGGTTTTGGGGCTAGTGTTCTGTGTGCCCATTTTAATTTAATCCCTTCCTGTATTTCTGGCATTCCCAGGACCTTTTGAATCCATTCTTTTATAAATTCTTTCATATTTGTGCCTTCTTCGTCTTCCTTTAGGCCCACTAGCTTTATGTCATTTTCCATTATATCCATCTTCTGAGCTAACAACTCTGCGACTCTTTAACTTTTTTGTCACTTTCTTCCAATTTTCTTCCATTTCTACAGCCATTTTTCATTCTTCCACATTTTCTAATCTTTTCCTTATTTCTGCCATGACCAGCTCTATTCTACTCACCTGTACTTTTCATTTTTCTTTTAATTTCACTAAATTCTAATGTCAACCATTGTTTTAATGCTCTCATTTGTTCTTGAAAATTTTTTTTAATCTATATTCTATCCATCTATTTTAACTTCTATACCTCTGTGCCGAGCTTGGTCTTCTTCTTCCTCTTCTTCTGTGTCTGCACCTGTGTTTGTGTCTTCTACTTCTCTTCCTTGTATCTGTGTCCCTTCTGACTTTCTTGTTGAGTTGCTTGTCTCACTTTGCTGGGCGTCTTCTTGCATGGCTTCTTGTTGTTGGTCCTCTTCTTCTGGGCTACTCATCTGTTGGGCCTCCTGCTGCTGCTCTTCTTTCCTATCAATCCTTTTCCTGTCGCTTTCCTCTTCTTCCAGCTGAGAGCCCTGGTGTCGGGCATCCCTCAGCTGGTTGCGCTGTGTTAGTTCGCTCCTCAGCTGGGTCCCCCTCCTGTCAGTTTTCTTTTTCCTTAGTGTGCGCATTGCGCTTCTGTTTGGCTCAGAGAGCCATTTTTGCAGACCAGCAGTCAGGAGGTCGCGACTTTGCGGGGTCGTCACCAACCTTGGGGAGTGGGCTCTTTTCTCCATGATGGCCCCCTGTTTCTTCATACAGGTAAGGCCATCTCCTTTCTCTTCTGGCATCTTTTCTTCTTTTTTTTCCCATTGTTTTTACTTTTTCCTTCTTGGGTGTCATTTTCTTTCTTTTCTCCACAACTTTAGATTTTATTTGTTGTGTTTTGTGTTTCTTGAACTTTGTGTTTTCTTCACTTTATTTCTTCTTTTCTGGAGAGGGCTGGTATTCTCCTACTGGCCACTACTCCATCACGTGATTCCCTCTGACTCAGACTATTATTCTTGTACCCCTCTCATGAGCTTTTCCACCTCCTCGCTAATGCAAGTCATTGTTGTTGCTGATGAGGGTGGTGTGTCATCTGCAACCTGTTGGAGCTGGATTTGTGTACTACACCAAGCCCCAGAATCTCGATTTTCTTCTTTACCTCTCTTCCTCATTATTGTTCTGGAAACCCATTGACTCCTGGATCAAGGTGCTCAATCAGTTCACATTGCTCTGAGTGTGGCCCAACAAGTGTGCAAACCTGGTGCAGCCAAACTTCTCATACTTGCTACTACTAATTCACACTTGCATCCCTGTGACCCACTTTCCACTGTGTGTGCCCCCATTCCTGATTCTCCTACCTCCCACCCACACTTGGGGTAATTTATTAAAACCATTTAACCTTGAAACTTGCATGCTCCTTGGTTGAAGCGCAAATGCGGACGCTGTAATTGTAGTGAAAACACAGAAATGCTGGAGGAACTCAGCATCTGGAGGAGGTAAGGATATATTATAAATGTTTTGGGCCTGAGCCCTTCTTCAAGGTATGAGTAAAATGCTGGCAGGTGTCTGAATTGAAAGGAAGACAGTGACACATGAAAGTCTGCAGACACTGTGATTGTAGTAATGACACATAGAAATCCTGGAGAAATGTGGCCAGTCCATAGGAGGTAAAGATATACAGAAAGGAAGAAAGTACAGGGGGGGAGCAAACTAAGAAGAGCACATGGCCCTGCCCCTGCCCTTCCTTCCCTTCTCCCCAGCCTTTACTCGTACCTTGAAGAAGGGCTCAGGCCCAAAGCATTGGTTATTTATCTTTATAACCTCTTATGGACGCAGAGGGACTTGCAGAGTTCCTCCAGTGTTTCTTTGCTCTTGGGATGTTTAGGCAACTACACCAAACCAATACTGTCACAGAGGAAACGTGCGAGGTCAGGACCCGGGGTCAAGATCGAATGCTAGAGCTACGTTAGTAGCTCTATCTGCCGTGCCTTGGCACAGCCCAACTTCAACACTTTGCTTCACCTGAGAGGGGCAACGCCTGTCAGTGCATAGACTGAGAAACTTCAAGCAACTGGCATCTGCCAACAGCCCAGTTTTGTCCACTCTGACTGTGTGAAGGGTAGTCTGTGACTGCAGGAAAATCTCCCAGAATAAATTACTCCCACAACAAAGCATGGAGTGAAAAAAAAGAGACCACATTTTACAATTTAACTGAGTGTAAGTCAGTAAGATGTCTCATGTGGTAAGTTAAATTGCACATTGCTTCAGTTATAGTCTTGCAATGTTGTGCTAAACAGTCCCATCTATTATCCTCTGCACAGATGTTTTAAGTCTTGTTTCACACCATTCTGATTAGCTGCCTGCGAAGATTTATAGCCTTGGTGCTGTCTGGCATTTTCTCCTCCGAGAGGCAAACCTTCATTGAGCACAGCAGAGTGGTGCAGATTTGGCAAGACGATCCTCTATGGAACGACCTTGCTGCTTCACCATCTGAACCAAAGTCCAGGCAAGCATCCAAACACAATTGAAAAGCACAAAACATATTGCTGAAAATCGGAAACAAAACTCAAAAATGCTGGAAATACTCTGCACGTCAGACAGCATCTGTGGAGACAACACCAACATTTTGATTCGCTAACTCTGTAGTGAGTTAAACATGAAAATCTGCAAAAGCTATGATTGTTGTTTACACAAAAATGCTGGAGAAACTCAGCAGGTCACACAGCATTCTTTTTGTAGCAAAGATCAAGGTATACAACCAACTTTTCAAGCTTAAACCTTTCATCAAGGTGTGAGCAAAAGGTGGGCAGGTGCTTGAATCATATTGTTGGGGGAAGGGTCAAGTGAGAAGCACAGGCCCACAGGCAAGAGGTAACAGTTGGATAACTGAGGGATAGCACAAGAGAAAAAGAAGCTGAAAAATGACAGGGGTAGCTAATGGAGGGTTGGGGAAGTCAGAGAGGGAGGTGGACAGTTGGGGAGGTCAAAGTGTGAAGGTGGCAGGTAAGGGAAGTCAGGGGAGATGAGGGGTTCACAATGCTGAGGGGTGGGAAGAAAGGCGAGCTCATGGGAGAGTTGGAGGGGAGAGAGATGACGTATCATATATTTAGAGATAATACATTTAATTGGTACATTTGATTGAAGGTCATGAACCTGCAACATTCACTATGAATGTTTATTGACTATCTTTTGCATTTATTGTCTTTTTCCTTCAGTTAAGAACACTATCGTCATTTTCTTTCTTTAGAACGTATCTCAAGTAAGAATTCCTGTGCATATATACATTGTACAATGTATATATATATGACAATAAATTAAATACAGTCAACCAAATACTCATTTTTTCAATTATCTACAGATTAGAGAATTTTTACAATCTCAATTACAAATATTTCCTAAGAGGACTGATAAGAATTTAATTGTTGTAATTTTTAATTTACAACCTTTCTGTAATAGTTCAATATCTAACATTTGCGATGTGTTGTTGGGAATAAGAGAAGCTCCCTCAGATAAAATTTATAAACCCTGGAAACAGGACCTACAGGTTTTAATTTCTTTTTTTAATTTTTTTTTATTTTTCACACTATGAACCATATTAATCAAAATACACACAAACATTTCCCTCTTGAATATACAAAGTGTCATTTTCTCCCCTTTCCCCCCCTTCCCTCCCTACTTCCCACCCCCACCAAACCCATTAAACGTTCAAAATATACAATACATTAAACCCATTAAACAATGTCATCACACAATGAAAATACACAAGAAAATTGTGTCATCTATTTTTACACACTGGGTCAGTTCATTTCATCTTCTTCTCATTCTATCATTTTAAGGGGTGGAGGTCCACGGTAGGCCCTCTCTGCTGTGTTCCATGTACGGTTCCCAAATTTGCTCAAATAATGTGACTTTATTTTTTAAATTATATGTTATTTTTTTCCAATGGAATACATTTATTCATTTTTCTGCACCATTTCTATTCTCTCAGGCTCTCTTCTGATTTCCAAGTTGACATTATACATTTTTTTGCTACAGCTTAGGCTATCATAATAAATATTTTTTGTGCTTCATCCAGTTTAAGGCCTAATTCTTTATTTCTTATATTACTTAGAAGGAAGATCTCTGGATTTTTTGGTATGTTGCTTTTTGTGATTTTATTTAATATCTGATTTAGATCTTCCCAAAATTTTTCAACTTTCTCACATGCCCAAATTGCATGTACTGTTGTTTCCGTTTCCTTCTTACAGTGAAAACATCTGTCTGATACTGTTGGATCCCATTTATTTAACTTTTGGGGCATGATATATAGCCTGTGTAGCCAATTATATTGTATCATGTGTAACCTCCTATTTATTATATTTCTCATAGCTCCGGAGCATAATTTTTCCCATATTTTATTTTTTATCTTTATGTTTAGACCTTTTTCCCAGTTTTGTTTGGGTTTATAGCTTATTTCATAATTTTCTTTCTCTTGCAGCTTAATGTACATGTTTGTTATAAATCTTTTAATTATCATTGTGTCTGTAATCACATATTCAAAGCTGCTTCCTTCTGGTAACCTCAGTCTGCTTCCCAATTTGTCCTTTAAGTAGGTTTTCAGTTGGTGGTATGCAAACATTGTACCATGAGTTATTCCATATTTGTACTTCATTTGTTCAAAAGATAATAAATTATTTCCCAAAAAACCATTTTCTATTCTTTTAATTCCTTTTCTCTCCCATTCTCTAAAGGAAAGGTTATCTATTGTGAAAGAGATTAGTTGATTTTGCGTCAATAATAATTTTGGTAGTTGGTAATTTGTTTTTTTCCTTTTTATGTGAATCTTCTTCCAAATGTTCAGTAAATGGTGCAGTACTGGTGAACTTCTATATTGCACCAGTTTTTCATCCCACTTATAAAGTATATGTCCTGGTACCTTCTCCCCTATTTTATCAAGCTCTATCTTGGTCCAATCTGGTTTTTCCCTTGTTTGATAAAAATCTGATAGATATCTTAATTGTGCTGCTCTATAATAATTTTTAAAGTTTGGTAGCTACAAACCACCTTGTTTGTACCGTTCTGTTAATTTATCTAGTGCTATCCTCAGTTACCCCCCTTTCCATAAGAATTTCCTTATTATTCTCTTTAGTTCGTTGAAGAATTTCTCTGTTAAGGGAATTGGTAATGATTGAAACAGGTATTGTATCCTTGGGAAGAAATTCATTTTAATGCAATTTACCTTTCCTCTTAGTGTTAGTGGTAAATCTTTCCAATGTTCTCAGTCATCTTGTAATTTCTTCATTAATGGCTGATATTTTTATTTGTATAGATGGCCTAATTTATTATCTAATCTAATACCTAGGTATCGGATTGCTTGTGTTTGCCATTTAAATAGTGATTCTTTTCTAAACTCTGTGTAATCCGCATTATTCATTGGCATCGCTTCACTTTTACTTGCGTTGATCTTTTATCCTGATATTTCTCCATATTCCTTCAATTTCTTATCTAATTCTTTTATTGATAATTCTGGTTCTCTTAAGAATACTATGATGTAATCTGCAAATAAACTGATTTTATATTCCAACTCTTTTATTTTTATCCCTTTTATTTTATTTTCTGTTCTTATCAGTTCTGCCAATGGCTCTATTGCTAAAGCGAACAGTGAAGGAGATAGTGGACATCCCTGCCTAGTTGACCTGCTAAATTTAAATTGGTTCGATATATATCCATTTACTGTCACCTTCGCCATTGGTCCCTTATATAATGCTTTAATCCAATTAATATATTTCTCTGGTAGGTTCAACCTCTGTAATACTTCGAATAAATAATTCCATTCTACCCTGTCAAAGGCTTTCTCTGCATCTTAAGCAACAGCCACTGTTGGTACCTTACTTCCTTGAACTGCATGGATTAAATTAATGAACTTACAGATATTGTCCGTTGTTCGTCTTTTCTTAATAAATCCAGTTTGATCTGGTTTTACTATTTTTGGTACTCAGTCACCCAATCTGTTTGCTAATAGTTTTGCTATTATCTTATAATCTGAGTTAAGTAGAGATATTGGTCTATACAATGCTGGTGTTAGTGGATCTTTCCCCGTCTTTGGTATTACTGTAATTATTGCTGTTTTACATGAATCTGGCAAGTTTTGTGTTTCTTCTATCTGGTTCATTACTTCCAGGAGAGGAGGAATTAATAAGTCTTTAAATGTTTTATAGTATTCTATTGGGAGTCCGTCCTCTCCAGGCATTTTATTGTTCGGTAGCTTTTTTAATATATCCTGTATTTCCTCTATCTCAAATGATTTTATCAATTTGTTTTGCTCCTCTTCTTGCAATTTCGGTAGTTCGGTTTTAGCTAGAAATTTATCTATTTTGCCTTCTTTCCTTTCGTTCTCAGTTAGGTATAATTGCTCGTAGAATTCCTTGAAGTTTTCATTGATCTCTGTTGGGTTATATGCAATTTGTTTGTCCTTTTTCCTTGATGCTAATACTGTTCTTTTAGTTTGTTCTGATTTAAGCTGCCAGGCTAGTATTATGTGTTTTTTCTCCTAGCTCATAATACTTCAGCTTTATTTTCATTGTTATTCTCCACTTTATACATTTGTAATGTTTCGTATCTTATTTTTTTGTCTGCCAATACTCTTTTTGTTGTATCTTCCCTCGTTGCTAGTTCTTTTTCTGTATTTACTATCTCCTTTTCCAGCTGTTCTATTTCCTGATTGTAGTCCTTTTTCATCTTAGTTACATAACTTATTATCTGCCCTCTAATGAAGGTGTTCATTGTCAATTTTAACATAACATAACAATTACAGCACGGAAACAGGCCATTAGGCCCTTCTAGTCCGCACCGAACCAAACACCCCTCTCTAGTCCCACCTCCCTGCACAATGCCCATAACCCTCAATCTTCTTCTCATCCATATACCTGTCCAACCTTTTCTTAAATAATACAATTGACTCCGCCGCCACTATTTCTCCCGGAAGCTCATTCCATGCGGCTACCACTCTCTGAGTAAAGAAGTTCCCCCTCATGTTACCTCTAAACCTCTGCCCCTTAATTCTTAACTCATGTCCTCTTGTTTTAATCTTTCCTCCTCTTAACGGAAATAGTCTATCCACATCCACTCTGTCTATCCCTTTCATAATCTTAAATACTTCTATCAAATCCCCTCTCAACCTTCTACGCTCCAAAGAATAAAGACCTAATCTGTCCAATCTCTCCCTATACTCTAGATGCTTAAACCCAGGTAACATTCTGGTAAACCTTCGCTGCACTCTCTCCACTCTGTTTATATCCTTCCTATAATTAGGCGACCAGAACTGCACACAGAACTCCAAATTAGGCCGCACCAACGTCTTATACAATCTCAACATCACCTCCCAACTCCTATATTCCATGCAATGATTGATAAAGGCCGGCATACTAAAAGCCTTCTTCACCACCCTATTCACGCGAGTTTCTACCTTCAGGGAACGATGTACCGTTACTCCTAAATCTTTCTGCTCTTCTGTATTCATCAATGCTCTCCCATTTACCACGTATGTCCTGTTCTGATTCTTCTTACCAAAATGAAGCACCTCACACTTATCAGCATTAAATTCCATCTGCCATTTTTCAGCCCACTTTTCTAACCAGCCCAAATATCCCTCTGCAATCCTTGAAAACCTTCTTCATTATCCACTATTCCACCTATCTTAGTATCGTCTGCATATTTACTAATCCAATTCACCACCCCATCATCTAGATCATTAATGTATATAACAAGCAACAATGGGCCCAATACAGATCCTTGAGGCACACCACTGGTCACTGGCCTCCAACCTGACAGACAATTATCCACTACCACTCTCTGGCCTCTCCCTTTCAGCCAATGTTCAATCCATTTGACTATCTCAAAATTTATACCTAAAGACTGCACCTTCCTAACTAACCTTCCATGTGGTACCTTATCGAAGGCCTTACTGAAGTCCATATAGACAACATCCAATGTGCTACCCTCATCCACATTCCTAGTCACCTCTTCAAAAAATTCAATCAGATTGGTCAAACATGACCTTCCTCCCACAAATCCATGTTGAGTGCTCCTGATCAGACCCTGTCTATCCAGATGTTTATAAGTACTATCTCTAAGAATTTTCTCCATTAATTTACCTACCACAGACGTCAAACTTACAGGCCGATAGTTGCCAGGCTTCCTCCTTGAACCCTTTTTAAATAACGGAACCACATGCGCAATGCGCCAATCCTCCGGCACTATCCCCATATCTAATGACATTTGGAAAATTACCGCCAGAGCCTCTGCTATTTCCTCCTTCACTTCTCTCAATGTCCTGGGGAAGATCCCGTCTGGTCCTGGAGACTTATCCACCTTTATATTCTTCAAAAGCCCTAAAACTACATCTTTTGTAATCTCTATATTCCCCATATTTACCCAATTTGCTTTTTTTATCTCACATCTCCCAATATCCTTCTCCTTAGTGAATACCGAAGAAAAGAAACTGTTCAATATCTCCCCCATTTCTCTAGGCTCCACACACAGTTTTCCGCTCTGATTTTCTAAGGGACCAATTTTGTCTCTAGCTTTCCTTTTACCATTAACATATTTGTAGAACTCTTTTGGATTAGTTTTCACCCTGCTTGCCATAGTTTCCTCGTACCTTCTTTTAGCTTTCCTAATTCCTCTCTTAAGATTCCTCTTACATTCAATGTATCTTTCAAACATCTCCTTAACTCCATGCTTCTTATATCTAATGTACGCCTCCCTTTTTCTTCGAACCAAGTTTCCAATATTCCTTGAAAACCACGGATCTCTCAAACCTTTTGCCCCTCCTTTTAACCTAACAGGAACATAAAGCTTTTGCACTCTCAAAATCTGATCTTTAAAAGACTTCCATCTCTCTACTACATCCTGCCCATAAAACAAATTGTCCCAATGCACACCCTGCAAGTCCTTTCGCATCTCCTCAAATCTAGCTTTTCCCCAATCAAAAACCTCAACCCTTGGCCCTGACTTCTCTCTTTCCATAATGACATTGAAGCTGATGGCATTATGATCACTGGACCCGAAGTGCTCGCCAACACTAACCTCCGTCACTTGACCCATCCCATTTGCCAACAGTAGATCTAATACTGCTCCTTCTCTGGTTGGCACCTCTACATATTGTTGTAAAAAACTATCTTGCACACATTTCACAAACTCTAACCCATCCAGTCCTTTCACAGAATGTGTTTCCAAATCTATATGTGGAAAATTAAAATCTCCCATAATTACAACCCTGTGCTTATCACAAATATCTATTTGGTCCATCTAGGTCTCAGTCCCCTCCGGGTGGTCTATAATACACCCCTACAAGTGTAACCTCTCCTTTCCTACTCCTCAGTTCCACCCAAATAGCCTCTGTGGATGTGCCCTCTAATCTATCCTTCCTAGGCACCGCTGTAATATTTTCCCTGACAAGCAATGCAACCCCACCTCCTCTTGCCCCTCCGACTCTATCACACCTAAAACAACGAAACTCAGGGATATTCAGTTGCCAATCACATCCCTCCTGCAACCATGTCTCACTAATCGCTACCACATCATACTTCCAAGTATCAATCTACACCTTCAGCTCATCCACCTTTTTTACAATACTCCTGGCATTAAAATATATGAATTTCAGAGATTTCCCAATTTTTAATCCCTGTTTTCCCTCATCTTTAATAACAACATTAATTATTTTTCCTGCCAATTGCCCTTCATCTTCTTCCAGAGCATTTTCCTTCTCTATCATCTGTCCATCCATATTCAAATACTTACTACAAACTTTCTTTGTTTGCATTCTAACCTTCTCCTTACTGCTCTGTACTATTTTGTTCCCTCCCACCAACCATTCTAGTTTAAAGGATCCTGAGTAGCCCTAGCAAATACCTCTGCCAGGATTCTGGTCCCCCTGGGATTTAAGTGTAACCCGTCCTTACTGTACAGGTCACATCTCCCCCAAAAAAGGTCCCAGTTATCCAGAAACTTAAAACCCTGCCCCTTACTCCACCCCTTCAGCCACGTGTTAACCCTCCATCTCATTCTATTTCTATTCACACTGTCACGTGGCACAGGGAGTAATCCAGAGATTACCCCCTTTGCGGTCCTTCTTTTTAACTCCCTACCTAACTGCCTGTACTCACTTTTTAGGACCTCTTCTCTATTTCTCCCTATGTCATTGGTCCCATAATATAAAATTGTCTTTCACTGATTCCGTATTTATTTCAAAGTACATTTTAATTTGGCACTCAATAAATTCTCTAAATTCCTGTCTTTTAAGTAACATGGAGTTTAATCTCCATCTATATGTTCTTGGTGGATGTCCTCCAGTTTTATTGCTAATAACAGGGGTAAGTGATCAGATAACAATCTTGCTTTATATTCCATTTTCCTCACTCTCCCTTGGATATGGGCTGACAACAGGAACAGGTCAATCCTTGAGTATGTTTTATGTCTACTTGAATAATATGAGTATTTCTTCTCCTTTGGGTGTTGTCTCCTCTATATATCCAAAAGTTGCATTTCCTGCATTGATTTAACCAAACATTTGGCTACTTTGTTCTTTTTGCTAGTCTTTTGTCCAGTTTTATCCATCTTTGAATCCAAATTAAGGTTAAAGTCTCCTCCTATCAATATTTTCCCCTGCGTATCTACAATCTTCAGAAAAATATCTTGCATAAACTTTTGGTCCTCTTCATTAGGTGCATATATATTGACCAAATTCCAGAGTTCTGAATATACCTGAAGCTTTATCATTACATATCTCCCTGCTGGATCTATTATTTCCTCCTCTATTTTGATTGGTACATTTTTATTGATTAATATAGCTACACCTCTGGCTTTTGAATTACATGATGCTGCCGTTACGTGCCCTACTCAGTCTCTCCTTAATTTATTGTGTTTCACTTAATTTAGATGCGTTTCCTGCATGAATGCTATATCTATTTTTTCTTTTTTCAGTAAATTTAATAGCCTCTTCCTTTTGATTTGGTTATGTATTCCATTAATATTTATAGTCATATAGTTCAACATGGCCATCTCATATTCTGTTTACACCTCATTTCTGTTTCCTCACCACCACCTTTCCCTTTTTCCCCATTTTCATTTCTCAGTTTTCCTTTTTTGAATGAACTGTATGACAACACTACTGAAACATAAAATACTTCAACCACTCCCACATCTAAAATTCCCTTAACCCCAAATGTCCCACCCCTCTCTGAGTTGCCCCTTATCCCTTGCCAGGTAACCACAACTCCCCTCTCCATTCAGACTGCGAACCCGTTCGCAAGTGTCAACTGATTTTGCAGTGACTGTTATTCTCTCCCACCCAACCCCCTCCAGAAAAGACTTTTATCTTCCATGAAAACAAAGCTCCCCCTCTTTTCTTATCTTTTTCTTTTTTTAACCACCTCCTCTTTTTCCCCTCCCCCCCTTCTCCCTTACTTCCCTTTTCTTCCCTCCTTTAGTTCTTACTTATACATTATTTTTACATCTTTATATGTAGTTTGTCATTGTTCTTCATTCTTGTTACATCTCTTCATCTCTCCTTCTGTCCTGCAGGCATTCTGCAAATTCTTGTGCTTTCTCCGGATCTGAGAACAGTCTGTTATGCTCCCGCGGGATAACTATTTTAAGCACCACTGGATATCTTAACATAAATTTATAACCTTTTTTCCATAGGATCAATTTTGCTGTGTTAAACTCTTTCCTCCTCTTTAGGAGTTCAAAACTTGTCTGGGTAGAAAAATTGTTTTTGACCTTTGTATTCTAGTAGTTTTTTGTCTTCTCTCATTTTATTCATTGCCTTCTCCAATATATTTTCTCTTGTCGTGTATCTCAGAAATTTTACTAAAATGGATCTTGGTTTTTGTTGTGACTGTGGTTTCGGGTCTAGCGTTCTGTGTGCCCTTTCTATTTCCATTCCTTCCTGCATTTCTGGCATTCCCAGGACTTTTGGGATCCATTCTTTTATAAATTCTTTCATATCTTTGCCTTCTTCATCTTCCTTTAGGCCCACTATCTTTATATTGTTTCGCCTACTATAGTTTTCCATTATATTCCATCTTCTGAACTAACAACTCTTGTGTTTCTTTAACTTTTTTGTCACTTTCTTCCAATTTTCTTTTTAAGTCGTTCACTTCCATTTCTACCGCCATTACTCGTTCTTCCACATTTTCTAATCCTTTTCCTACATCTGTGATGACCAGCTCTATTCTACTCACTTTTTCTTCTGAACTTTTCATTTTTCTTTTCATTTCACTAAATTCATTCTTTTAATGCTTTCATTTGTTCTTGAAAAAAATTTTTATCTATGTATTGTCCATTCATGTTACCTTCTATTCCTCTGTGCAGAGCTTGGTGTTCTTCTTCTTTTGTGTCTGCTTTTAGGTTTGTGTCTTCTACTTCTCTTCCTTGTATCTGTGTCTCTTCGGACTTTCTTGTTGAGCTGCTTGCCTCAGTTTGTTGGGGTTTTTGTTATGGCTTCTTGATGTTGGTCCTCTTCTTCTGGGCTAGTTGTCTGTTGGGCCTCCTGCTGCTGTTTTTCTTTCTCATCCCTCCCTTTCCCGTTGCTTTCCTTTTCTTCCAGCTGGGAGCCCTGCTGTCAGGCATCTCTCAACTGTTCATGCTGTGCAGGTTCACTCCACAGCTGGTCCCCCCCTCCCATCGGTGTTCTCCTTTTCCTTGTTGTGCCCATTGCGCACCTCTGTTTGGCTCAGTGAGCCATTTTTGCAGTCCCGCGGTCGGGAGGTTGCGACCCTACAGTGTCTCCACTAACTTCGGGGAGCGGGCTCCTCTGTCCACGGCGGGTCCCTGCTTCTTCGTGCAGGTAAGGCCTTCTCCTTTCTCTTCTGGTGCCTTTCCTTCTTTTTTTCCCACATTGTTTTTGGTTTTTCTTTCTTTGGTGCCATTTTCTTTCTTTTCTTCACTCCTTTATCTTTTATTAGTTGCATTTTGTGTATCGGGGCTTTGCATTTCCTTCACTTGTTTTCTTCTTTTCTCGAGAGGGCTGGTATTCTACCGGCCACTATTTCGTCACGTGACTCCTCCCAGCTTTTAATTTCTGAAGAAATTTGGAATGTAATTTTCAAATTGGTTAATACCACTTCTTTATGTCCCCACCACTTTCTCCTACAAGTTAAAGTAGTCCATAGGGCTCACATGTCCAAAGTCAAATGTTTTTATGTGGATGAATCTTCTCATTATGATAAATGCAACAATGGAGATGATTCATTAATTCATATGTTTTGGACATGCCAGAGTCTTGAGAAATACAGCATCGAAGTATTTCAAACTTTCTCCGCACGCACTTTTTAAAGTTAATTTTAAACCTAATCCCTTAACTGCTTTTTTTGGTATTGCTGTAGAGAGTGACATACCGTTAATGACCTCTGAGCTGCATACCTTAGCTTTTATTTCTCTTCTGGCTTGGCAGGTGGTGTTGCTCAGATAGAGGGACGTTACCCCGCCTCGTCAAGCTCAATGTGCACATGACGCCATCTCATGTTTAAACGTAGAGAAGATCAGATGCTCAATTTCTGATCTGAATGTAAATTTTCAAACACTGTGGGGAACCTCTATGAATTACTTTCATAATCTTTGATTTGTGATGAAGTTAGAAATGTTGACTAATGAGGTAATTTATCACTCTGGTAAGAATTATGACTGTTTTCGTTTTCGTTTTTCTTGGCCAAACGGCTTCTTTCTTGGTAGTGGGTTTAGATTTTCTTTATTCAATAATATAATATCATATCATATAAACTGTTTAATTACAATGTGGGGAACCTTGGATGAATTAATATGATTTAAGTGTAATTTTATCCTATATCCATATTTACTCTGTGAAATTTCAATGTTAGTAAAAATGTTGAAAAAGAAGAAAAACAATAATTTCATTGTCCTTAACACTGGATCTCTCTCCACAGATGCTGCCGGATCTGCCAGGTGTTTCCAGGATTGATGTCCTTGTCTGATGGTGATGAAAGTCTATTGATGTGCATGTAAGCACATAAACAGAAGCCCTGAAATTCTTGTTTGCTGCAGCAACATAGGTATGTAAAATGCACTCAAAATGAGTGTAAATTAAATGACCATACTAGAAAAAAAATATAAAAGTACTGCTAAATATTCATAGTTACAGTTAGTACAAAATATGTGATGTTGCACTAGTGCAGATAGAACTTTGGAGGTCCTGGAGGATGGTGAGGGTGGTACCAGAAGGTTCAAGAGCCTGATAGCTGTTGGATAGAAAAACTGTTCTTGAACCTAGAAGTGCTAGATTCAGGCTTCGGTACCTTCTGCCCAAAGGTAGCAGAGAGAAGGCTCATGGCCGTGTGGATTGTAATCCTTGTTGACGTTGGCTCACGTAAATGTTGGTTTGGAAGTTAAAAGGTCTTCTTTTCAATTCATGGTTAATTTTACATTAATTCATTCACTGATGAATTATTTTATCTTTATGTTTCCCCACCCTTGGGGAGAGAGTGAACACAATAAGGAAGATATCAACAAAGAATGGTTTGAATCTTCCCATAGAGCAGAATATTTCTCAGACGAAGTGATTAACTCTGGCTTCCGTAAACCAATGGTGACTGTTTCACCATGTCTTCTTGTATTAATGGTACAACCTACTGACTTTTCTTCAAGTGTTACTGTGTTCAAATCATTTTCTTGGATGTCTGTAAATTCTGCAACATAAAATCTAGTGTTTCAATAAGGTTTATTAGTTCATAACACCCTGAGACTCTTATTTCCTCTGGTCGAGGCAGAATTACCATTTTACTGGTAGTGTAAAAAAAACTGGACACAATGTATACATGTAAACAAATAAAGAAATATAAACAAGCTAACTGTGTAATGCAGAGAGGGAAAAAAACAAAAAAAAAGTGCAAAAGTCAGAGACCTTAAAAGAGTCCCTCGTTGAGTTTGTTGTTGAGGAGTCTGACGTTGGAGGCGGAGCAGCTGTTTCTGAACCTGGTGGTGTGAGTCTTGTGGCACCGATACCTCTTTCCTGATGGCAGCAGCGAGAACAGAGCTTGTGCTGGGTGGTGTGGATGCTTAATGATCGCTGCTGCTCTCCAACAGCAGCTTTCCCCGTAGATCTTTGGATGGTGGGGAGGATTTTACCTCTGATGTGCTGGGTTGTGTGTACTAGCTTTTGGAGGGCTTTATGCTTGGGGTATTAGTGTACCCATACCAGACCATGATGCAGCCAGTCAGCACACTTTCCACCACACATCTGTAGAAATTTGACAGTTTTTCCAATGTCATACCAAACCCCAGCAAACTCCTGAGGAAGTAGAGATGTTGAAGTACCTTCTTCACGATGTCATTAGCGTGTTGGATCTAGGAAAAAAAAATCTTCTGAGATTGTGACGTGCAAGAATGTAAATTTGTTCACCAAATCTGATCCCCCAAATAAACTTGATGAGAGTGAGATAGTTATACAAGGCAATTCTTTCGAGGCTATGTTAAACAGAGTTCTATCTGGCCTTTCAACCAAAGGTAGGACAAATAGTCAAAAGTCTGAAAAATAAAAGAATTGTGAATGAACAATTTTGAAAGTGCTAGAAAGCCGTCAGAATATTTTCTGTGTCAGTGCCATAGATTTTTCCATTGCTATTTCCTTCCTCATTTAAGCAGCTGAAGTAATCGGCATTTGGTGAGAGAAAGATTAATTGCTTGTACCTTATCACCAACAATGTACCCATCTCAGAAAGTATTATAAAATTGAATAATTTTATCTGTGCCATGATTAGATGCTCACAGTCCAGATCATGTTTAATGGAATGATATATTCCGCGGAGTTCAGTCTCGGCATTGTTATGTGCAGTTTGTTAAAGTAAATTAATCAAATGCAGTCTGGCCCGGTCGGCCAGTGTAGCATATCATTAAAATAAGTTTGCACAATGTCAGAATCAGAATTTATTGTTAGGAACAAGTTATGAAATTCGATGTTTTGTGGCAGCTTCACAGTGCAAACATTCATATTATAACCATCTTACAACATTACTATTAAAAAAATTTCTAAATAGTGCACAAAAAATAAGTGTCTTTGGTTCATTGATTATTCAGGAATCTGATGGCAGTGGGGAAGAAGCTGTCCTTCTTCAGGCTCCTGTATCTTTTCCCCAATAGTAGCAGAGTGAAGAGGGCATGGCCTGGGTGGCAGGGGTCTTTGAGGATAGTGGCTGCTTTTTTAAGATACCGCCTCATGTGGATGTCCTAGTTGGAGTAGAGTCTGGTGCCTGTGATTCTTATCCTGAGAGTTGATGCCATCAATGGCGATGCAACCAGCCACTCTGCTCTCCACGGTACACCCGTAGAAGTTTACAAGAATCTTCGGTGACAGACCAAATCTCCTCAGACACCTCACGTAATAAAGCTGCTGGCGAGCCTTCTTTGTGATTGCATCAACATGGAGACTCCAGGACAGATCTTCAGAGATGTTGACACCCAAGAGTTTGAAGTTCTTGACTCTCTGCACGTATTAATATCTGGAATTATTCCTCCCTCAGCTGACTAGCATAATAAATGGAGATATAAAATGCTAGAACCACTCTGGAGTTCAGACAGGTTCTGTGGAAATAGAGATAAACTATATAGAAGCAGGCCCTTTGGCCTATCTAAGTTGTTTTAGCCATCAAGCACCTATTTCCACTCATTCCATTTTCTCCTTCCTATGTTACCCAACAACTCCCCCTCAGATTCTACCATTCACCCACATGCTAGGGAGATTTTTACAGCAGCCAATTAACTTGCCCTTGCGGAAGAAAGAGTACCTGAGGGAAATCCACGCATTAGCTGGGAGAACGTGCAAACTCCTTTCCCGAGGAAAGGACTGAGCCCAGGCCGCTGGACCTGTGAGGCAGAGGTTCCACTCTCTGCCTCTTTGTGCCACCTATTTTTCAGGGCACTGAGGACAGTGGGACATCAGTACTGAGTTCTGTATTCTTTAAAGGGCTCTCAAATCTTCATGGATCACCCACAATCTGCTTCTGCATATGGAGCTTCACAAACAACCAAGCTTTAGTTTACTTTAAAAACTGTGACATTAAAAAAATGCTCTCAGTTTACAGTTATTTTTAAATTTTAGACAAACAGTACGCTAACAGGCCATTTCGGCCCATGAGTCCAATTTTGACCCAATTAACTTGCATGCCCTGGTACATTTCAAATGGTGGGAGGAAACTGGAATTGTTGGCATGTGACAAAAGGATATAGACAGGATGCAGAGTTGGGTAGAAATGGCAGATTGGAGGAACAACTCCTGATTTTCCATCTGGACACTCTCCAGTCAGATGGCATTAGCATCGACTTCTCCAGTTTCTGCTAACCTGCTCTCCTTTCCCCCTCCCTTCCTGTTCCCCTGTCTTCTTTCCCTCAGTTCTACACCCCTTCCCTCTCTATTCACCTTGCCATCCATCCTCCCCTTGTTTAGTGTTGTGACTTCCCTCCTTTTTCCACCTATTACCTCCTGCCTTTGTGCCCGTGCACCTCTCCCCACCCTTGTCTTTTTATCCAGGTACCTGACAACATTTTTCCATATCTTGATGAAGGACTCAAGCCCAAAACATCAGTTATGTATCTTTATCTTTGCTACATAAAGGACAAAGTTTGACCTGCTGAGTTTCTCCAGCATCGTCTTTTTACTTCAAATGTGGTGCCTGCAGACTTTCATGTTTTACTGCAGATGGAGTTCAATATGGATAAGTGTGAGGTGATGCAATTTGAAAGGTCAAACCTGAAGGCTGAGTACAGGGTTAATGGTCAGATACTTAACAATGTGAAAGAGCAGAGGGGCCCTGGGGTCAAAATTCATACATCCCTCAAGGTTGATAGGATAGTTAAGAAGGCTTATGTGATGGTGGCTTCATTAGTCAAGGGATTGAGTTCAAGAGTCAAGAGGTCATGTTGCAACTCTACAGATCTCTGGTGAAACCACACTGTGTTCAGTTCTGGTCACCTCATTATAGGAAGGATGTGGAAGCTATGGAGAGCGGGCAGAGGACTTTTATGAGGGTGGTGCCTGGAATGGAAAATAAATCTTATGAGGCAAGGTTAGCAGAGCTGGGGCTTTTTTCCTTTGGAGTGAAGAAGGATAAGAGGAGATTAACAAAGGCCATCAGATTCTGAGAGGCATAGATAGGATAGACACCAGCTCCTTTTTTCCAGGGAAGGAGTAGCAAATACCAGAGGAGATCTGAACAAAGTGAAGGGAGGAAAGTTTACAGGAGCTATCAGGGGTAAGTTTTTTTTACACAGTGAGTTGTGGGTGCCTGGAATGGTGGTGGTAGAGGCTGAAACACGAGAGGCATTTAAGGGATCTTAAGATCAGCACCAGGATGAAAGAAAAATGGAGGGTTATGACGTAGGAAGGGTTTTGCTTTTTGTTGGGTAGGAAGACGTAGGTCAGCACAACATTAAGGGCTGAAGGGCCCGTACTGTTCTGTGTTCTAAGCGTCGTCAAAATGTTTAAATTCAACACTTTTGCAGGTAGACATTTGCAGCTCAAAAGTTAAGTCTCCAGGCTCTATTACAATTTATGCTCCAAATACTGAAAATGTGCATTACAATAACCTATTGATAACTCGTCAATGACGCAGGAGATTAAAAATCTGCTCAACTGTGTCATCCTGCTGTTGGTTACAAGATATTTTATTGATGGTTTGCGGGCATTTCAGCTTAGATTGAACAAGTATTGACCTTGTTAAGGAAAAGTTGCAATGCTAGAGTAGTCCTGTTGTCTTTCCCTTGTAACTGAAGATTTTGCTTTATATCGCTGTCTCTGTTTGAGTACAAAAGACTTGTTGAATTTTAATGTCATGGATATGGAAGAGTCTGTCATGTGGTTCAGGGTGAGGATTATTATCATGCTCGATGGAGCAAGGAATAAGAATTCACCCAACAGGAAACGGTATCCACTGGAAGAAACAGTGTTAATGATGGATGTTGAAATAGATTTAAACAGGAGCTACAATACTTTTTACCTCTTCCCTCCCCACCAAGACGGGGCCCAAACAGTCCATCCAGACAAAGGAATGATTCACTAGTATTTCTCCCCTCTTCAGGAAATGCATTCTCAGAGTGGTCCCCTCCACAAATGCAGATTGGGTGATCACCTGCCTTTAGTTCAGAAGGACTACTCTGAACTTCCAGTTGCCTGCCACTGTAATTCTCCATCCATTCCCCTTCAACTCAATGGCTTCAGCACTGTTACATTGTGCCCTAATCTAATGCAAGTTTGCAAAATAATAACCTGAGTCTCAATGTGGACAAGGTGAAGGAGATGATCGTGGACTTCAGGAGCATGAGGAATGACCACCCTCCACTACACATCAGCAGCTCTGTTGTGGACAGACTGGAGAGCACCAAGCTCCTTGGAGTTCACTTAACTTATCATGGACACAAAATATCTCCTCACTTGTCAGGAAGATGCAACAGTGACTGCGCTTCCTGAGAAGACTGAAGCGGCCAAGGCTACTGACCACCATTATGCTAACCTTCCACAGGGGCTCTATCGAGAGCGTCCTGTCTGGCAGCATCACAGTGTGGTGTGGTGCTGCAGAGAAATGCATCGGAAGTCAATCTACAGGTCCATATGTCTCACCACCCCACCTCCCCATTGATTTGATCTACTGGGATTGTTGACTAAAGGGGGTGCACATAATCATTGAGGACCCCTTCCACCCCGCACACAGCATCTTTCAGCTGCTCCTGTCAGGGAATAGATACAGGAGCATCAGAGCCAGCACCACCAGGCTGAGGAACAGCTTCTTCCCACGGGCAGTGAGAATGCTGAATGACCAAAGGAACTGCTCCCACTCACCATCCAAGACTCTCATTATATAAAGCAATATTTATTTATTCATTTATACAGATAAATTACTTGTCCTGCATATGTATTGTTTGTCCGCATGTGTGTTATGTCTGGTTGTGTATCTGCACGTTTTGCACCGAGGACTGGGGAACACTCTTTTGGCGGGTAGTACTTGTATAATTAGATGACAAAAAACTTGACTTGACATCCTTCCTGAAATTACTGGAAGGATGTGGAAGCTATGGAGAGGGTGCCAGGAGATTTATCAGGATGTTGCCTGGATTGAAAAATATGTCATATGAGGCAAGGTTAGCAGAGCGAGGACTTTTCTGTTTGGGGTGAAGAAGAATGAGAGGTGACTTAACAGAAGTCCACAAGATTCTGAGAGGCATAAATACAGTAGACAGTCAGCACCTTTTCCCAGGGCAGGAGTAACAAGTACCAGAGGACATCTGAACAAAGTGAAGGGAGGGAAGTTTGGGGGAGACATCAGGGGTAAGTTTTTTTACACAGAATGGTGGGTGCCTAGAATACATTGCCTAGGGTGGTGGTGGAGGAGCAGCAGGGGTATTTAAGAGACTTTTAGACAAGCACATGGAAAAAGAAAAATAGAGGTTATGAGGTAGGAAGGATTTAGTATTTTGGGATAAGGTATATATGGGTTGGAACAGCAACAGTTCAGTGCTGTATTTACGTTTTATGGTGTATTATGTTTTACGTTCTGACACCATGTCATCTTGTGCTCGGGCACGTTGTCTTTTCCCAGACTCATTACTAAATTCCACAACATCAAGTCATACCTTCGCTCTCTGCCTCCATTCAGGGAAATTACCTCCATTGTTCTCTTTCAATTAGCACAGTGTGACCTGCAACTTATGTCCTGTGGCCCTGTACTTTACATTCCTTTCCCTGAATTCTCACTCTCCAACCCCCCTCTTTCCATAGCTGTTGGGAACAAAGAATCAAATTCCTCCTCCCAAACTGCCCATCAATGAGATGACATCCTTCACAGCTTATCCCCAGAGCAACCTTGGTCTCACCCCATCAGAGATGGTTCCTTGGTCCTTGCCAACCCTCCTTCCTCCCTACAACTTTCTCCCTCATCCCAGTTCTGACAAAGGGCCTTCAACCCAAAATATTAACTATGCTTCTCTTTTCTCTGGCAGTTTTTAAAATGAGTTGCTAGTGGGAGTTCAGGCTAAAGCATAGCTCACTACAGACCAGGACAGGACTTCTGGCCACTATATTGTGCCAACCCATAAACACCTACCAAAAAAATAATGAACCCTCTCTACCTCATAACCCTTGAATTTTTTCGAAGAGACTTGTAAGTACCTCCAACTTTCCAGCCTCCACCAACCACCCCCCCCCCCCACCCCCAGCAAGGCATTCCAGGCCCCCATGATTCTCTGAGGACTCCCCTAAACTTTCCTCCCTTGCTATTCCTATTCAGACTTCATCTTTTCAAGTACAAATAAATCGTCCCTCAGAATCCTTTCCGATAACTTGCTCACCACACAGATTGAATGCTTACCAGACTGTAGTTCCCTTACACCAATAAAGGCATCAACATGTTAATCTGTGGCATGAAATACAAGAACAGGAGAAGAATGAAATGAGATTCTATCTCCCCAACGTTCAACTCCTTATTTCTGGTAATCTGAAAGAGATCGAGCTGTGATGTATGTTACAGGATATTCATCCTATTTGTCTGCGCTGGTGTTAATACTTCACACACAGTGCCTCTTTATCTCTCTGGGACACAAGTGACTGCAGATCACATCAGATACTATTTATTGTCATGTAATAAAACATAAATGTAATATTAGGTGAGATTGCATTCAGTCTGCTATAAGGAAGACAAAGGTTCACCCTAGCATCGCCCAGCACCCTTTACAGTCAAAGAGAAGAAAAGAGAGTCACCGAGTGTCCGTGGGCTCGCCTCCAGGCTCTGTAGCCATACAAGACTCCAATTCAGTTCAAACCAGAAGCAGCCTGATCCCAGATCCAAACCTTCGACATGATGAGGATACCTACGGGCCTACGGCCCTTCGAGAGTCCTTCTTGCTCTCAGCACTCTTATAAATCCCTGTTCCGATGCCTGGTTCCCAAGAGCCTTTCTCCAGCAGCCCACAGCATGTGTGGGTTCCTCGCCTGCAAGTCGCCAACAGCTTGACACCTGTTTGTGTCCTTCAACCAGATAGCCCCTCACTGGCCCACCACCATGCTTACCGTTTCCTCTGCTTCTCGGAGGGTGTTCTCCACATTCCTGGTGCCCTGCGCCTGTCGCTGCTCCCCCAGAGCCTGCAACCACTCGAGGCAACAACCAAACACAGGTGCTGCTGTCATTAAACGCCGCCTTCTCCTTTGGTGGACAGTTTAAAGCACGTATGGAGCCATCAGCAGTAGGACTGGGTGGTAGCTGTGCCTCTTCTCCCCAGGTCCATGCCAGCTGCAGTGCTGCCATTACAGTAGCTCTGGCAGTGCCAGCATTTTCTTTTACTGGAATTTAGAGCAAAAAAGACAAACTGCTGGCGGAATCAATGGGTCAGGCAGAGAGGGAGAGGTGGGTCCAGTCGCTGTGCCTTACCATGTGGGATCAGCTACGGGGGACCCAACATCTTGCCTGCCACATATTACAAGAGGAAACCTTATGCTGGAGTGGATGACAAGGCCACAACCAGTCTGATGGGATGCCACACGTACAGATTTTCACCGCGGCCTGCGGCAATGTTTAACCAGTCATAATAATTAGCATTAATAATGCAAAGTAATAATTCACATTAATAAATAATGGAGCACTGAACAGCATATAATTACGCAGAACACCACCAGAGCACTAGGCAATTACAAGACAGAATATGGCCATGAGCTCAAGCAACACACATCTCACCCTCTCTGCACACGAGACCCAGTGTAGGTCATTTGTAAATGAGAAGAGTCGACAGGCACTGGGTTTCAGCTGCGATGGAACTGAGGCCGCAATGGTGGACTCGTGAAGATGCTGCCTTCATTGCCTCAGAGATCATGGTTCCCTCCCAATCTCCAGCGCTGTCCTGGGTGGAACTTGCACGTCCTACCTGTTTCCCACCACCTCCACCCTAGGTTCTCCAGTTTCCTCCCACAGCCCAGAACGTGCACGTTGGTCAGTTCAATGAGCACAGGTGCGCCTCAAGGATGCGTGCTTAGCCAGATAACGAGCTCCCTGGTCTGGCGCAGTTCCTGCTCTCCTGGTCATTAGGGCAATTGAAATGATGTTCTTCCTGCATCCTACGCAATTCCCGATTAAGTGATTGGTCACCCAACAGCCATTATCCTGGGCATGAATTGTCATCCAGGTGTGTTTTGTCTTGAACTCTTTGGGATTTATTGGAAATCAGAGTAAAACTGCAAGGGACGTGCAGACCCGCAGAATAAACGGTGACAGTGAGTTACTGGTCTCCCTGCATTAGGTCCAAAGGCTGTCATAAGTCATTTGTGGCTGAATTATGGCAATTTCACTCCTGTGAAAGGACACCAATAGCTCAAACTCAGCATCCAGACAGGCGATAAATATCCTTTTTTTTTCCACCCTGAGAAAGATTACAGTCATAACTTTCAGAGAATATGCTTTGCAGCAAAAGTGCCAAAAGTGTCCATTTTCATCTGTTTTTCTGCACCTCATCCTGGGAAAAGAGACAAAAGATTTTGATTTCCAAAACACCTTTCACAGCCAAGGTATCCCAAAGCATGCTGGGCTCCACGTATTACTTTTGACAGACGGTCACCATTATAATTGGGAGCAACTCAGAGGGACTGTCAAGCCACTGTCTCAGTTCCAGTCACCCGCGTTCCATCCTCACGTCAGGTGTTGTCTCTGGGGAGCTTGCACTTTCTCCCTGTGACCATGTTCAAGGTTTAAGCTTCCTTTTATTGTCATGTAATAATACATTAAAAATTATATGCAGTTCATGCATTACTTAATGTCAACGGTATGTGGCCTGTGAAATAAGACATTATGTGATGTGGATGTTGTGCAAACACTATATTATGTACTTAGCAAAGCTATATGGGATACTGTAGTGTACCTGTAAATTTTTTATTTGTAAGAAATTATCAACGTGAGGACCAACAAGGGGTTGTGGGCAGAGAGTGGGGCAATAGGATTAGTGTGGGTACTGACACAGGGCTGTGGGGAGAGAGCAGGGCAGTGGGATCAGTGGGGACTCACACGGGGCTGTGGGATCAGTGTGGGGACTGACACAGAGCTGTGGGAAGAGAGTGGGGCAGTCAGATCAGTCTGGGTATGCATTAGACAATTTCCTATAGCTAGCGATTGCTTTTTCTAAATTGCTGCAGAATTGCTCGCAGTAACTGAATAATTATGGGACCACGGACGTATATGCAGTCGAACCTTGCCCAAATGGACATTATGCGGTGCATGACTACTTCAATTTCTATCTGCTGTAAGGCAAAGACTTGCCATGAGCATTGCCTGGTGTTCCAAATAATAGGAAATAGAGAGAGTCCCTCAGGGAAGCCGAGTGTCCATGGATTCATCTTCAGCATTCCTGTCGCCTCTGCAGCCACACAGACTCCAGTTCAAAACATCGGCAACCAAGCTCCAGATCCAAACCCCCAACACGATCAGAAAGCCTTCGGTGCCCGATGGCCTTCAGAAGCCCCTTGTCCTCAGCACCCTCTTGAATCCTGGTTCTGATACCTAGTTCCCAAGCCAGTTTCCTGTGTCATTGCCCCTAAATGCCCTGGTTTCCTGCCACATCCCCAAAACACTTCCCATTTACTCTTTCATCTCTTGTTTCTTTTCTTATCCTGATGCCTGCCATTTTTATCTTGCATGATTAACCCACCCCCCACCTCCTTTGCCATTTAATTTCTCCTGTCATCTAACCGACTAGAGATCTTTTATTCCTCTTCCCACTTTCCAAAGGCATGCAGCAATTTAGTCCTGAAACACTACCTGAGTCTATCTCCACTGATGTTGCCTGATCTGCTGAGTGTTTCCTGCAGTATTTGATTTTATTTTAGATTTTCAGCTTCTGCAGTGTTTACTTTTGAACATAAGAACATCCCGTCTAACCTGCTTTGCTGTTCAATGAGATCATGGCCGATCCAATCTTCTCCACCTACCTGCCTTTTCCCCATCTCCCTTAAGTTCCCTACTTTGTAAAAACCTATCCAACCTTGTCTTAAATATATTTATTGAATTCGCCTCCACTGCTTTAAAGGGCAGTGAATTCCACAGATTCCCCACCCTCTGGGAAATGCAATTCCTCCTCATCTCTGTCCTAAATCTACTACACTGAATCTTGAGGCTACGTCCCCTCGTTCTAGTCTCCTCCACCAATGGAAACAATGTACCTACCTGTATCTTATCCAAGCCTCTCATAATTTTATACATTCCTCTAAGATCCCCTCTCATTCTTCTAAATTCAAGCGAGTACAGTCCCAGACAACTCATCATAGGCCAACCCCCTCATCTCAAGAATCAACCTGGTGAACCTCCTCTGCACCGTCTCTTTGGTCAGCAAAGAATCACTGAGACACTCCTGGTGCAATGTGAAAGGCTGACTGTTTGGAACTGCAGTGGAGAATTAATTGGTGCTTGATATGTAAAGGACCGATATTAAAGTGATGGGGAAGACCAGGTCACGTGGACTGCTAGTGAGTAGAGTTAGCGTAGGAACTGCTCCAAGAAACTGAAGAGGATAGTGAATGTGACTCAGACCATCTCTCTCTCTCTCTCTCTCTCTCTCTCTCTCTCTCTCACACACACGCACACCTCCCTTTCATTGACTCTATTAAAATATTCATTCCCGCTCTCTTCACAGCACTCCTATCAGAAAGTAGGGTCATGGTGTGACCACATTCAACAATTGTTCTTTTCTTGCTGTTATCAGAGTCGTGAATGAACCTCACACCAGTAAAGTGATGATGCCTTTTTTTTGTGAAAACTTTGTAACTCTGCACTACATCTTTCTTGCTGTATTATGTACGAGATGGCCCAGCTGAACTGCTCACAGAACAAACTTACCCACTGCAGCCCGCTACAGGTGACAATAAGCTTGAACTTGAATACCATCCTGACCAAAACAAAGTACCTAGTGTGACCCAACTCTAACTGGGATGTTTCATCAAAACATACACAATCTATCACATATACATGTGCAATAGTCAAATATTGAGGATCAGTTTTTAGGGGATTGACTATTATGTGCATACTACTTTTGACCGTGGTGAGTACATGTGTCATTTGAGGTGTCAGGAGTTGGGAGGCGGGCGGCCGGGACCAGGTGGCAAGTCCACATTTGAAGCATCACGCTCTCAGATGGGCAGGTGCTGGGGCATGGGCAAGAGATGGTTGTCAGTGCTTTGGGTGAGCGGATGGGTGGCCATGGCCAAAACTGGAAGGGGGGGTGTTGACTTTTACACAGTATCGAATATTGCACACGTTAAAATAGTAATTCAATGAGGCGTGCCGAAAGGACACTGATAGGGTCATGGTACTATGATCACTCCGACTGTATGCTGAGAAGGCAAGGGATTTGTTACTCTTCAAATTACTTTCACAGGGCCGTACCTTGTTACACTTCACAGAGTCTGACAGAGGGAGGACAACGTTCCGCCTGACGAACCTTTTTAAATTCTCTGAGCCCGATATTGCAGAATATACAGCATCTTTGTCGAAAGCCTCATCATCCTTAATTAGCACTCGTGATGTCTGAGATGAGAGGACAACACAGCTGTGAGCATGTCAGTGTTTTAATTACTTCCTTGCCCACCCACTGTGATTTCAAATGAAGTGACTGCAAGTCAACCAAAGGGCGTGATGTTTCTGTGCCTCGTTCATCGAGCAAGACAACCTGTCCATTTCTGTTCGATTTTCAACCCCCGCAGCCTTGGGTGTGGTGGGCCAAAGGGTCCATTTCTGGACATTGTCCCCTCTTTCAAAAGGAAAATGGCTAGTAGGAATGAACTTGAAAACTACAAGCCTGTGAGCCTTACACCAGTGGTTGTGCAGTTGTGGAAGAAGGTTCTGAGGGGCAGAATTCATGTTCACCTGTAAAGGTCAGGATGATTAAGAGGGGTTGGCATGGTTTTGACCAGGGTCATTATGTCTCATGAATCCAAGTGAATATTTTAAGAACGTGACGAGGAAAATGGACAAGGGCAGAGCAATTGGTGTGGTTGACGTGGACTTCCATAAGGCTTTTGACAAGATCCCACATGGTTGGCTGATCCAGAAGGTGGTGAAGCAGTAAGATCTGCAGACACTGTGATTGTAGTAAAAACACAGTAAATGCTGGGTGACAGGAACCAGAAGGTAACAGTGGATGGGCATCTTTCTGATTCAAAGTGTGTGTGGTAAAGATATATAACTGGTTTTTCAGACCTGACCCCTTCATTATGGTATGACGAAGGATGGTCTTGTTTCCATGAGTAAAACGTGATACGCTACACTTTTACAACATACCCTGCAATTTGTTTTCACTCATGCACTACCTCCTGAACTAAATATAGGTTGACTTGTCCAGATAGCACACAAAAAAAAGTTCGTCATTAAATCTCAGGACACATGACAATAAACAATTCAATAAGGAATGATTGAATGGGCTGGAGTTTTTTTCTCCCTGGAACATAGGAAGCTGAGGGAGAACTTCTTGAATATTTATAAAATTACAAGAGGGTAAGTCAGTATCCTTTTCCCAGAGCAGAACTGGTGAAAACACAACACTGGAGAAACCCAGCAGGTCACATAGTGCACTTTACATAGCAAAGATAGATACACAACCAATTTTCCGCCCTTCAACAACTGTAGGCAGGCACCCAAACAAAATGGTGGGGGGAAGGGGGAGGAGCATAGGCACAGGAGGTAATAGGTGGATAAGGGAGGGAGGGCACACCAGCAAACAGGGGGAGGGAGGATAGCTCTGAATGGAGAGGGAAGGGGAGGAGAGCTGAAGGGAAGAGGACAAGGGAAGGGAGGGAAAGTGTCTATGTTAATGTCATTCGGTTGGAGAATGTTGAAGAATTGGAGGGTACAGGTTTATGGAGAGAAGGGAGAGAAGGCCTGGGTGGTGCTTTACACACATCGGGAATGCACTGCTGGAGGAGGCAGGTACATTACAGGCACTTGGATAGGACTCAGACAGGAGATATGGACCTAATGCAAGTAAATTGGATAGGCATCGTGGTCAGAATGCATGTGATGGGCCGCCAATGCCCAGTTCAGTGTCGTATGGTTCTGTGACTCAACATCCTTATCATTTGGGTTAACAAATCAGCAAAATTTGTTGCTGCCAGCAAGTGTGGGCCTATATATCAACTGGAAGATGTGCCCCTATTAGCTACCAATGGCTGTAGAGGGGACAGTCTTGCCAGAATTTGAAATGTCTACTGAAGCAGTTAAATCAATGGACCAATAAAAAAATTCTGCAGAAACTGCAACTCAACAAATCAGAGATGAAGTGATCATTGCCACACATGACTGTGAAGGCCAGGTCATTGGACAGAGTAGATATGGCAAGGTTTTTTTCTCTAGGGGAGTCTAGGACAAGAGGGCAACACTTCATGATAAAAGAGCATCAATTTAAAACACAGATGTGGAAAAATGTCTTTAGCCAGAGGGTCATGAGACAGCGAGGTCATTGAGTGTATTTAAGGCAGAGATTGGCAGGTATTTGATTAGCCAAGGCATCAAGGGTCACGGGGAGAAGGCTTGGGAGTGGGGCTGAGTGGGAGAATGGATTAGAATGGTGGAGCAGAATCGATAGCCCTATTCTAATCCATCCTCCCACTCCCCAGCCTTCTCCCCGTGACCCTTGATGCCTTGGCAAATCAAATACCTGCCAATCTCTGCCTTAAATACACTCAATTACCTCATTTCCACAGCCATCTGTCTCGTGACCCGAGACAGGTTCTCGATTAGTAAGGGCATCAAAGGTTATGGGGAGAAGGTAGCAGATTGGGGTTGAAAGGAAAAATACATTTGAATGGCAGAGCTGATTCGATGGGCTGAGTGGCCTAATTCTTATGATCGGGCAGCTCAAAGGATCTTGTTGGATGGCTGGATGAATAAATGAAAGCTACTCATGTTGGAAGCACAGTATCAATTGTCTATTTTGTGGGTTAAAAGAGGTCCTATTGAAATATGAAACTGTAAAATCTCAAACAAGCCAAGGAATAGCAGGTTCAGTTCCTTACTCAATTCATCATTCATGAATAATTGAACTTGATTCGGCACCTTGAATAGCAAGACAAGATAACACAGTCATCCAAATACAATATTTAATGATTCTCAGCAGGGTGGCCTTCGTGCTCTTTACAAGCCAAGCCCTGTTTTGTTATTGAGATTGGAATGCAATGTGTTTCATTTTCTTTGCACTCGAACAGGAGGGTTGCGCAATACAGAAGTCTATTACAATCATAGCATGGTTGCAAGAAGCACGGTAGTAGCATGGCTGTGCTACTGAATCAATGATTCAGACGTATGCTCACAATCCTCTTTTGCAGCTGGTGTTCGCGAAATTAATTAAAAGCATAAATTTTTATTCTTGCCATGTTTCACCAGTTCAATGCGTCCACATGCTTGGAGAAAGAGAGAGAGAGAGAGAGGGAATGAAAGGTTGGGTACAAGAGGTGGGAGAAACACCATTTGGTCCATATGTGTGTTTCTTAATGTTCTGCTTTCCCAGAATTGCTGTTTACACAAAGCTCACTGTAAAAGGTACTATAATCCTTAAATACTAGAACCTGATTCTGACCATTTAAACCCATGCTATCCAATTACATCCCATTAACCTACAGACCCTTACATTTTGGGGAGTGGGAGGAAACCCACACAGAAATGGAGAGAACATACAGACAGCACAAATTTGAACCCAGCTGGCTAGCATTAATAACATCGTGCTAAGCGCTGCACTAACCATGCCCTGTATATAATAATCACCACCTGCAGTATTGTGACAACACTGATAAGGCAGTACGTATCCCCGAAAGCCTTGAGTAGGGTTTGGAATTACAGAAGTCATGCAGAACTCCATCCGTTCCTGTCCTGATACTGCTGGCCTCAACTTGGCAGATGTACTTTTCCCCAGTGAATAACTTGCACCCCAGAAATCCCTGCGAAGGGTAGTGGGCACTGCCCAGGACATTACAGGCAAAACCCTCCCCACCATCGAGAACACCTGCAGGGAACACTGCCGTCGGAGAGCAGCAGCAATCATCAAGGATCCACACCACCCAGCGCACGCTCTGTTCTCGCTTCTACCATCAGGAAAGAGGTATAAATGCAACGAGACAGGTTCAGAAATAACTGCTACCTCTCCAGCATCAGACTCTTAAACAACAGACTTATTTAGAGACGCATTTAAGGACTCTTTCTTTATTTATTACTTGTGCTGAACTGCAGCACACTTATTTACCTGGCTCTGTCCTGCTCTGTGATGACCTGTGGCTCCTCCCTCTTGACCGTGTATAAAGGTTCCAACACAATAACCCTTCTCCAGAATGCCTAGGTCACAGCACAGGATGACCTTCAAGTTTATTGTAAATAAAGTGTAACTCCAGTCTTTTGAGTTACTATTCATTACTGAATATTTATTTTTCTGCATTTGCAGTTTATTTACATTTCTTTCTCCTTGAGAACAGCTGCTGACTGCAGGTGTATTAGTTAGGCATTGTAAGAGTATATCTCAGGCAACGGGAAAATTTACATATCTGGCGTCCACAATCCCCTATGCACCAGGTACCAGGGATTTTAATGTATTTCAATTCAAATTCCCACTCTTTCATCCAACGACACTTCTTCATAAATCTTTCACTCAGGTGGATGTGGGAGGTTCCACAGCACAGTTTGAAGAATCCGTCTGTAGGGTCAAGGCCCAATGTTTATTCTCAACAAGCAGAAAACCAGTTACCATAACCCTGGCTCACATTTTACCATTTTGTTTCTATAAGCATGAGATTTCTTTTTACTCGAACACTGGTACCTTCCGTCTGAGTGGCAATAACACGAAGGCAGAGAATTGTCATTCTTGTGCATGGCTTGTGGTAAATCACTGGAACTTATTCTCAAAACATATCAGTGACTGGTCACAAAGCAAAGTCTTCAGCAAATTTAGTCCATGATTAGTGTCCAATAAGTTAGTATTTCTATGTCTTTCTTCTTTCTTTAGAGAAATGTACCTACAACAGGGCATGTCTCCAGAAATATTTGGCTCAATCTGACTGGTAGACCCACTGTTGGATCACAGAGTATTACTAAGATTCAAGTTTCAAAGTTCTTTTATGGTCACGCAATAAAACAGAAAATGTAATTTCACAAAATTTCCATTAGTTTACCATAAGGCAGACAAAGATTCCCATCAGCTGAAATTGCCCGAACGCCTCTTACACTCAGAGAAAGAGAAGCAAGAAATATTTCCCCCCCTCCCCCTCAGAGTCACTGAGTGTCCATGGATTCATCTTCAGCACTCCCACAGCCTCTGCGGCCCAACAGACTCCAGTTCCATCCTCTGACACGATCAGGGAGCCCTCTTGCCCTCGGTCCCCCTTTAGCATTCTGCAGCCTGGAATGAGTACCTTCACCACAGTGTCCAGCAGCACACAGCCTGCCTGGGTTCCTTGCCTCGAGTCACTGTCAGCCCACTGCCCTGTGTGTTCTTCAGCCTCAAGAGCCCCTTGCTGGTCCACCATTGTGGTCACCATGCTGTAGGTTGTCTCCTCTGCTTCTCCTCCTCTAATGGTGGGGGGGAGTTTGGGGGGAAGGTGGTGGTGGTCTCTCAGTTTTCTGGTACCCTGTGGCAGTCCTCTGCTTCCCTGGAGTCTGCAACCTCTCATGGTTCAATAATGCAACAGGGTGCCTTGGGATAAGTGAAGGTGCTGTGATCTTCCTCTGTCAAGCTTGTCTTTTCATAACACACAAATTGTTTGTGCCCATTGTCTGAACCAAGCTGTGTGTTGCTTGATAACATCAGACTATAACAGCATGTGGGAACATGACTTAATGAAATGTCCAACTCATGGACTTAATTATTTTTTTTATTTTAAATGCTTTATGTATGTATAGCTTGGATGTGAGAAAGATGATTGTCTAGTATTACAAGCTGCCTGAAATGATTACAGACTTGGATCACATTCTGAAATCTAGGAATGATTAATTTATATGTTTTAATATTCTCAGCTTCCAATAATTGATCTCATTACATCGGAGCCTGATATATTTTATAATTAATTATCCAGTTAGATAAAATTTGGCATCACTAAACAGTTGAAGAAAATGAAATGTCACTTACTGAGGTTGCTTTGGTGAAATGAAGATTAAATATGTTTTGGAGATGACTTAGAAGGGAATTTCACCCTGCATCTAGCCCAGTGGTTCTCAACCTTATTCTTTCCACTCACTTTAAGTATTCCCTATGCCATCGGTGCTCTGTGATTAGTAAGGGATTGCTTTGGGTGGTATGTGGGTGGAAAGAAAAAGGTTGAAAACCACTGTTTTAATCGTCCCTAATTGACTCATTATGTGCACAGTTTCATAACTCCAAAGGAAATGGGCCAATGACAATTTTTCTCAAGCAAAATATTTCAGTAACAATTGGGTCTAGAGCAGTGATGCTCAACCTTTCCCACCAATCCCTTACTAATCACAGAGCACTTAGGCATAGGGATTACTTAAGGTGGTATGTGAATGGGAAGAAAAAGGTTAAGAACCACTGAATTCTTGCCCTTGGAGTGTTTGAAGGGATAGTCTAGACAGGTTTTTCTCGCTAACAAGTGCTGTGCCTACACCTTAAGAATATTTGGTGGGACTAAGCAGAGAAAACTTCACTTTGTATCAAAGCGATGGTGCTCCCAATTTGGCGACGTTCGGTTGGACAGTATAAAGAGATCTTTATCTCTAAACCATGCTCTCCCTCCCTATTGGTGACTCGAGGCAAGGATCCCAGGCAGGCTGTGTGCTGCCGGAATGCTTCAGACTGGCATGATGCTGGCTGAAGGTGGAAACCAACGATGAGAGGGCTCTCTGTTCAATGGCCAAGAGGTTCACTTCACATCTAATCAATGCTGTATGCTTCCCTCTTCATGTTTCTTAGGCAGTTAACTTCCAACTGTAGAATAATTTCTTCTAACAAGTATCTAAATAGTAAAGCAGTTATACTTCAGGAAAATAGAGGATCTGTAGGGATTGGCGTGCAGAATGCTGCCATGCTTAAGAGAACCATTTGGATTTAATCCACTTAATATTATCAGGTTTCAAAAACAAAAGCATTCACTGTGTTTTTCCCCATATACAGTAAAACCCCTGGTATCTGGACCTATGGGGATTACTGGATGCTGGATAAATGAATTTTTCGGTTGCTTGAGATTGTGTGTTGAGTGATTGGCAAATGAACACCGAGGCGTGCTAATTCTAAACTTCCATATTTCATTTTTATCTATTATTACTATATTATGTATTATTACAGTACAGTACCCCATATCCAAAATGTTTGGGGCCAGACATTCATTTTTTGGGGTCTTTTTTGGTTTTCGGAACAAAACCGAAAAAAAAAATCGCAGTCACATCACCACAATACTTGTATCAGCTCACATGTGTAAGCAGAAATAATATTTAATATGTACCAAAAAATGTTTTATGCCGCCGCTCCCCGACACCTCCCAACTGCTGCCTTTGGTCCCTGACTACGGTCCCTGCTCTTGTCTGGGAGCCAGAGGTCCCCGCTCCTGGCCCGGGGGACCTGAGATCCCTGCTCTTGCCGGGAGCCCGAGGTGACTTAATTGATGCAGATGGGCACCACACCCAGCTCCGTTTGGCACCTTCCCAGCCAGAAGCAAAGATCTTAATTTTTTTTACTGTTATTTGTAATCAAACCAATGCCAAGAGTGTCAGAGCAAGTCCTGTGGTAAAATGTTTTCAACTTGTGATGTCATGTTGGCGCTAAAAAAATGTTCGGTTTTTGAATCTTTTCAGTATTCAGAACTTCAGATCTGGGTATCCAACCTGTACTATATTAAATAATATATTTACCTATTTATTTTTCAAGATTTTTTGCCAGTTGCTTGAATTCTGGATAACAGGGGTTTTATTGTAAACTAGGGAAGTCACCCAAGTGAGGTTCTGGCAACTGGGCAGATACACAGCCTTATTGAAAAAGTAGCAGCTTGAACATTGAGAGTGGTCCTTTTTAGATGTTTCCTTTGAGGTGCGATGCCTTGAACAGTTTGGAATATTTTACTGTCAGGGTCAAGGTCATCAGGGAAAGAAATGGTTTTGTGACTGTTGGGCCCTATCAGCTGCCCCAATAATTGCAATGACAAAGACTTGAGGGGAACGATGGGCTTTATTGCACAGAAGACTTGAGCTGGCCCAGATCCAAACTAGGGAAGTACAGGGAAGGGAGAGGTGGCCCGACCTTTAAGGCCTGGGTCCCAGGAGAGGAGACCAGGTAAGAGTGTCATCAGGGGGTGGGCCAATTAGCACACACAACCCATTGTAGTGACATTGAAGGGAAGCAGCAAGGAGGGAGTTGATAAATCAGAGTTGGAATCCAACAAAACTGCAAATCACAAGATCACCAAGATATGAGAGCAGAAGTAGGCCCATCGAGCCTGCTCCATAATTCTATCTTGAGCTGGTTCATCCTCTCACTCAGCCCCTCTCCCTGGCCTTCTCCCCTTAACCCTTGGTATCCTGGCTAATAAAATACCGGTCAATCTGTGCCTTAAATACACCCAATGACCTCACTTCCAGAGCCACCTGTGGCAACAAGTTCCACAGACTCGCAACCCTCTGACTAAAGAATTGTTTTCCTCATCTCTGTATTAAATTGACGTCCTTTTATCCTGAAGTTGTGCCCTCTTGTCCTAGACTCCCCTACCATGGGAAACATCCTTCCACATCTACTCTGTCAAGGCCTTTCAGCATTCGAAATGTCTCTGAGGAGGAACCAACAAGTGCAGCCCAAGAGCCATCAATCATTCCTCATAAGCTAACCCTTTAATTCCTGGCATCAGATGCTGGAAATCTGGATGAAACAAAAAACACTGGAAAAAGTCAGTAAGTCAGGTAGCATCTGTGGAAGGAGAAGCCATTAATCTATTAGATCTTGGATATTTCATCAGAATTAGGAAAGAGGAGCCAAATAAAAACTGAAATTTTTTTAAAATGCAGGAAATCTGAAATAAAAACAGAAAACGCTGAAAAATTTTGGCAGGTCGGGCAGCATCTGTGGGAAGGAAAACCCATTGATGTTTTGGGTCAGCGAACCCCCTCCCCCCCCTCCCCACAGAACTCAGGGCAAGACCAAATGACGTAGGGAATAGTTCCAATTCAGCTTCCATGCATGACGTAGTGTTTGGCTAATGATATCCCATGGGACCTGTCTCGTAGGCAAGACTGCACAAAAACTCTGAAATCAGAACAGCCATGGGAGCACAAGGCGAAGACATCATGATTAGCGTAGCGGTTTGCATAACACTGTTACAGCGCCAGTGACCCGGCGCTGTCCGTAAGGAGTTTGTCCCTTCTCCCCATATCCGCGTGGGTTTCCTCCAGGTGCTCCGGTTTCCTCCCACACTTCAAAATGCACAGGGGTTGTCAGTCAGTTAGGTCCAATTGGACAGCACGGGGTTGTAGGCCAAAAGGGACTGTTACCGTGCTGTGTGTCTAAATTCAAAAATAAAGAAGTGGAAACGGGCTGGCTTTGAAGGAGGAGAGGCCATGTTTTGATTGCATTCCCCATTCAGAGCACACACATTCTTAATGTGTTCACAGAACCAATGATGCTCAGTTCAATGTGAGCAGAGCTATTGTGACTGTTATTACTGAGTCAATTCTATTGATCCTCATTGTTTGAAGCAAAATTTGCTTTGAATGCAGCCACTAAGAATTATATGTTAACTGTATCCTGCAGCCACAGTCACATACAGATCACCATGAAATATTAATAACCCTTCAGCTATAGATTATGAAGTTTACGTACTTCATCTTTCCCCATGACAAATTTTTCTAGTTCTGAATTCTTGATAAAAAATTCATGTACTGAAAGCATCATGGATTTAATGATAATTTAGCCTAATATCAATCCTGCACCCTGAGCGTATTCAAGCATGAGAAGAAATTTATATTGTTTGTTAATAATTCAACAGTGGAAGAAAATAGTAAAATTAAAAGATGGCACTTCCAATGGTTTTCCTGGTCCCGCTGATGCCAAGTGATTAGAAAATTAAGGCAGCCGTATCACGAAAGGCTTTGCTTTTGTGGAAAGTTGTGTCTGCTTTCATGGATGGAATGGAAAGAGGCATCCCGGACCATCGTGAGTTAAGTGTTTCAGAGCTGCCTCTGGAATTGTTCTTGACAAGTCAGGGGACGATCATTGAGGACCCTTTCCACCCCGCACACAGCATCTTTCAGCTACTCCCGTCGGGGAAAGAGGATCAGAGCCAGCACCACCAGGCTGAGAATCAGCTTCTTCCCACGGGCAGTGAGAATGCTGGACGACCAAAGGAGGTTAAGGTTCCATTATCGTCATGTAATACTACATTTTGAATGTAACATACATGAAATTCTTAAACTTTTTTGTCTACTGTAAGGCAGACAAAGAGTCGCCACTTTCTCCAGCGCGCTAATTGCTCACACAAACCATCCGAGACTTGCATATGGACAAAACAATGTATTTTTATAGATATTATACTTGTCCTGCCTGTGTATTGTTGTATGTAGGTTATGTCTGTGTGTTTTGTACTGAGGACCAGAGAATGCTGTTTCGTCAGGTTGTACTTGTGCAAATGGATGACAATAAACTTGACTTGACAATAATGAGTTTATTGTCAACTACTTTGCACAATGTACATATACACTGAAGTTCTTACTTGCTACAACTGAACAGGTACTTCGTAAAAAGAAAATAACTTCAATAGCATACCTTAAATTAATGAGATAATAAATAAATAAAAATAGTTGGATAACAAATATCCACAGAGCGCAAGATAAAGAGGTGGTACTATAATAGGGGAAAATCAGCATCCATAGGGACTAACATTTAGAGCCTGGGCCCTTTGTTAAATTTAAATGTAGACAGGCCCGTCCGACCCATGAGCCCGTGCCAACCATTTACACCCAATTGATGTACAATGGTGGGAGGAAACCCAGAACTCAGAAACCAATCTCTCCACACAGATTCAAGATTCTTTTATTGTCATGTAATAAAACAGAAAATTTAATGTTGCACAAAATTTCCTTTAGTCCACAGTAAGGCAGAAAAGATTCACCATCAGCAGAAATTGCCCAGAGCCCCTTACAGTCAGAGAAACGGAAGAAGAGAGCGTTTCCCCTGAGCCACTAAGTGTCCATGGATTCGTCTCCAGTGCTCCTGCATCCACACAAACTTCAGTCCAGACCATCAGCAACCCGAGCTCCAGAACCAAACTTCCGACAGGACCAGGAAGCCCTCAACATAATCGGCACCCTCTGGCATCCTGGTTCTGATGCCTGGTACCCCCTCTGCCAGTCTCAGGCTGGTCTTCAGCTTGGTGCATGTTCATTGACCATACCTGAGATCAGTTTCACTGGAAATGTGAACATTGGCTGAGTTATGGGTTTCCCCACCTCCCTCCACTAGAAGAGGTCAGATCATAACTCCAGGAAAGCCTGTATCAGAACTCTGTGTGTTCATGGGGAGGAGAAATATTTGTTTGTATTTAATGTAATGGTGACCATAAAAGAGCAGCATTTGGAAAATTACACACCTTGTCAGATCAGATTTTCAGGACCTAAAAGACATCTCCAGCAAAAATTATGCCACTGTTAAAATTTCATCTGTTCCTCATTGAATGAATGACTTGATATATTCAGTGATTCTACAGCAAGAAAAGTGTGCAGTAAGTTCAGCAACAATGATGAGATGCTCTGCAGAGAAGAGGTGGAAAATCTCGTGATATGGTGCGACAGTTACAAATTGAATCTCCAAGTGAACAAGGCGAAGGAGATACTCATGGACTTCAGGAGGATCAGGAACAACCATTCTCTACTGCACACCAACAACTTGGTAGTGGTGAGAGTGGAGAGCACCAAGTTCCTTGGAGTCCACTTAGCAGGTGGCCTATCGTGGACACTCAACATTTCCTCACTTGTCAGGGAAGCGCAACAGCAACTGCACTTCCTAAGAAGACTGAAGCGGGCAAGGCTACCAGCCACAAACATAGCAACCTTTGACAGGAGTTCTATCAAGACTGTTCTGGATGGCTGAATCACAGTGTGATATGGTTACTGTAAAGAAATGGATTGTAGGACAATCCTCAGGACCATAGATTGCCAGTGAGGATCACTGGAGTCTCCCTCCATCACTCCCCCTCCCCCATCGATGTGATCTAATGAGACCGTTGACTGAAGAGGGGACAAAAAACTCATTGAGGACCCCCTTCCACCCCACACACCCAGCATCTTTCAGCTGCTCCCGTTGGGGAAGAGCTCCAGGAGTATCAGAGCCAGCACCACCAGGCTGAGGAACAACTTCCCATGGGCAGTGAGAATGCTGAACAACCAAAGGAACTGCTTACATTAACCATATTCATATGGTTTCATATTCACGAAACAATATTTATATATTTATTTTATAGATATAATACTTTCCCTATATGTGTATTATTTGTCTGTATGTGTCTTATGTCTGTTTGTGCGTCTGTGTGTTTTGCACCGAGGACCAAAGAATGTTGTTTTGTCAGGTTGTACTTTGCGGAAACTGCCAAAATGTTTGGCCTGGAAGTCAGCCTGAAGAAAACTGAGGTCCTCCATCAGCCAGCTCCCCACCATGACTACCAGCCCCCCCACACCTCCATCGGGCACACAAAACTCAAAACAGTCAACCAGTTTACCTATCTCGGCTGCACCATTTCATCAGATGCAAGGATCGACAAAGAGATAGACAACAGACTCGCCAAGGCAAATAGCGCCTTTGGAAGACTACATAAAAGAGTCTAGAAAAACAACTAACTGAAAAACCTCACAAAGATTAGCGTAATCAGAGCCGTTGTCATACCCACACTCCTGTTCGGCTCCGAATCATGGGTCCTCTACCGGCACCACCTACGGCTCCTAGAACGCTTCCACCAGCGTTGTCTCCGCTCCATCCTCAACATCCATTGGAGCGCTTACACCCCTAACGTCGAAGTACTCGAGATGGCAGAGGTCGACAGCATCGAGTCCACGCTGCTGAAGATCCAGCTGCGCTGGATGGGTCACGTCTCCAGAATGGAGGACCATCGCCTTCCCAAGATCGTGTTATATGGCGAGCTCTCCACTGGCCACCGTGACAGAGGTGCACCAAAGAAAAGGTACAAGGACTGCCTAAAGAAATCTCTTGGTGCCTGCCACATTGACCACCGCCAGTGGGCTGATAACGCCTCAAACCGTGCATCTTGGCGCCTCACAGTTTGGCGGGCAGCAACCTCCTTTGAAGAAGACCGCAGAGCCCACCTCACTGACAAAAGGCAAAGGAGGAAAAACCCAACACCCAACCCCAACCAACCAATTTTCCCTTGCAACCGCTGCAATCGTGTCTGCCTGTCCCGCATCGGACTTGTCAGCCACAAACGAGCCTGCAGCTGACGTGGACTTTTTACCCCCTCCATAAATCTTCGTCCGCAAAGCCAAGCCAAAGACATGATAATAAACTTGAACGGATATTCTTCTCAATCAGGGATCCTGTGATGATTGTTTCTGCAAAGATATGGCTTGAGATTCCAAAGGCTTACTCCCACTCCAAATTCCAATCTTCCTGTGTTGGTAAATCAGAGCAAGGTATTACAAATGGAAATGTTGGAACTTCCTTGTTTGACTGTGAAATGTTGGAGTTGGTTTTACCACATGACCTTGTGAGTCTTCTCTGGGTGCTCCAGTTCAGAATCAGAATCAGGTTTATTCTCATGATTATGTCTCACAAGGTTTGTGGCATTGTGGCAGCAGTATTCTGCATTACAGTTGCAAAATTGCAATAAATTGTGGTTCCATAAATACATTATTTTAAAATAAATAATTAGTGGCATTGGTAAAAAAGTGAGGTAGTGTCTAAAGGTTCCTTGTCCCTTCAGAATCTGATGGCCTTCAGGCTTCAGTGCCTCCTTCCTGATTATAGCAGTTTGAAGAGGACATGGTGGTGATTTGCGAGAGTCTTCGGTGATGTACCGAATCTCCTCAAACTCCTCACAAAGTAAAGCCGCCGGCAATCCTTCTTCACGATTGCATCGCAATGAATGCCCCAGGGTTCTTTACCCTCTCCAATGCTGACCTTTAATGAGGACTGGGTTATATTCTCCTGGTTTCCCCTTCCTGATGTCCACAATCTGTCCCTTAATTTTGCTCAAATTATCCTAAAGAAATGGTAGTCATTAGTATCATTGAAAGTTGTCTCTAATATGTGACAGGAATGTGGGGAGAATAAAATGAGACCAATGTAATATCTCCCTGGAGCCTCCATGTCAATGCAATCATGAAGAAGGCTGTACTTTGTGAGAAGTTTGAAGAGATTTGGTACGTCACCGAAGACTCTCAAAAACTTCTACAGGTGTACAGTGGAAAGCATTCTTGCTGGTTACATCACTGTCTGGTACTGAGGTGCCAACTCTTAGGAAAAAGATATCTAAAGGGTTGTTAACTCGGCCTGCGACATCACAGACTCCAGTCTTCACTCCATTGAGGATATCTACACAAGTTAGTGTCTTAAGAAAGCAACCTCTCTCCTCGATGACCCCCACCACCCAAGCCATGCCCTCTTCACTCTGCTACCATCAAGAAAATAGTGCAGGAGCCCAAAGACGAGCAGTGAATGGCACAAGGACAACTTCTTCCCCTCTGCCATCAGATTCCTGAATGAACAATGAAGCAAAGACACCGCCTCACTTTGTCTTTTCGTGCACTATTTTTATTTATTTTTGTACGGTGGTTTATATGAATGTTTGCACTGTGACGCTGCCGCAAAACAACAAAGTTTGTGACTTGTTCATGACGATGAATTCTGATTCTGATAAACGTAAACGGATGCTCGGTGGGCTGAAGGGCCTGTTTTTCTGACTCAGTGATTCGTGGGATTTGCTGGATGCGTTTACAGCATATGGCACTTTTTTTAAGTTCAAGAACCTTTCAACACTGAGCAATTGACAACAGCGAGCCATTCTTAACAATCTGTTTCTGCAATATTCAGTGTCCATGGTTTATTACGATGCCTTGTGTGGGTTTGTATGTCAAAGGAAACCTTCCTTTGCCTGAAACATCAATTGTTCTGTGGTTCCTGTGGGCATTGAAGGAAATAAATTGCCTGCTGTCCTGGAAAACCTTTTCTTCCCTCCCTGCCAGGAGCAGAAGAGATACAGGCTGTACAAATTGAACAATTTCTTTACCCACAGAACACGATTCACCACATTTCAAAGTAATTGATTGTAAGCAAGGACTATAGCAACACAGGTTTTTCTCAGTTTATGGGACAATTTTGCTTGCAAGAGAGCTGGCACTCTGACGGAGCTAGTGGAGCCATTGCCTCCGAGCTGCAATGACCTCCAGGGTCCAACTACAGTTGCTGCAGAGAAATGGATCAGGGGTCAATCTACAGGACCATAAGGTCGGTAGAGAGGATCACTGGAATCTCCCTCCTCCCTCCCACACCCCCCCCCCCCCCCCGCCATATCAACATGATCTACCAAGATTGTTTTCTGAAGATCTGAAGAGGGTGTGCAAAACCATTGAGGACGACCCCTTTCACTCCGCACACAGAATTTTTCAGCTGTTCCCTTCAGGAAAAAGATACAGGAGTATCAGAGCCAACATCACAGCTTCTTCCCACAAGCACTGAGAATGCTGCATGACCAAAGGAACTGCTCACATTAACCATCCAAGACTCTCATATTCACAAAACAATATTTATTTGTATAGCTGAAAGTCTTATACACTGCATATGTATTGTCTGTCTGTATGTGTGTGTTGTCTTTGTATGTCTACGTTTTTTGCATCGAGGACTGGAGAACACTATTTCTTCAGGTTGCAATCAATGACAATAAACTTGACTTGACCTGGGTTAAATTCTGTCTGCCTGTGCTGATTTCGTAGAGTTTCCATGTTTTTTCTTTTGTTTTAATTTGGACATACATCACGGTTACAAACCCATCTGGCTCATAAGCCAATGCCTTTCACATTCGTCAATTAACCTACTTAATGTGTATGTGTGGAGTTTGCGTGCTATGTCTGTATGGAGTTTGTCTGTTTTACCTGTGACCACACAGGTTTCCTCCACCTGGTCCACTTTTCTCCTACATTCTAAAGATGTGCTGACCTGTAGATTAATTAATTGGCCACTGTAACTGTGAAGGTTGTTACACACAACCTGTGGGCCAGGCTACACTAGTAAAAAGAGAAATTTATTGTCATGTAATAAAAAGTGCTGTATTGCACAAAATTTCCTTTTGTTTGCCGTAAGGCAGGCAGAAATTGCCTGAAGCACCTCTTACAGTTAGAGAAAGAGAAGCAAAAGAGAGGCCCCCCCCCCAGAGTCACCAAGTGTTTGTGGATTCCCCTCCAGCGTTCTCGCAAACTCTGCAGCCACACAGAGACCAGTCCAAACCATTGGCGAGCCGAGCTGCAGATCCGAACCCTTGACCACGATTAGGAACCTTTCAGCACCCTTGGCACTCAATTGCATCTCGGCTCCAATACCTTTGGAGAAGCCTTCTGTTTTGGATGGGGCTTTAGGAATTCCTTTGTGATCAACCAGGACTCAGTTGAAGATGTTAAGTGAAGGGTAGTATCTCTGTTAATATAGGACTCTCAGCTGGTGCTGGAGTGTTGGCCTACCACAGTATAGCTCCAGATTACAGTATAGTCATCTTAAAGGTTTAGGCCAAAGTGAGATTTGAACCCATAATCTCCTGAGTGTTATCAGTAAACCATTGGTTATTACTGAACCTCAGCCCAAATCCCAATGGCATTAATGTGACATTTTTATTTTACCATTTCCCATGTCGGCAGTTCTGTGGCCTTCCTGTTCCTGTGAAGGTTTGTCCCAGAATGGAAGTCCTTTCTAGTAACATGCCAAAGAGGAAAGGCAATCGAGAGCCAGTTTGACCATCAGGAAATGGGCTGTTCCCCTCAGTTACAAAGTCCATACTGCATGATACTGAACTGTGCTCGAGTCATTGCTCCGGATATCCAGCGGTGTATTATATCTCCAACATTTGGTGTCTTTCATTCATCATCCCTGTACTGCCTGTCATCACACCATCATGCTGAAACATGTCACCTCTGCTGTCAAGTGGAAATGGAAGAGATTCAGGATTTGGCATGAAAATGGTTTATATGAATGTTTGCACTGTGACGCTGTCGCAAAACATCGAATTTCATGACTTGTTCATGACAATAAATTCTGATTCTGATTCCCTCATTGATGGGTCTTGTGTCACAAAGAAAGTCGAAGAAGGATTTCTGGATTTCTTCTCTGAAGGATACAAGTAATTCAGATGGGGATTTACAACACTTAAAGCATCAATCAGATGGGCAAGGAGAACTGGTGATTAATTGATTTAAATTCTCTCAAAGGAAAGATAAAAGGCTCAGATTCTGTTGGAAGACCTTGGATTTTCTCAACTCAAGAAGCAAAGAGTTGTAACAAAGGGCACCTCTGAATGAAATAATTACTAACATTCTCAAGTTTCTTCCAACTGGTACAGCTGTAATGAGTTCAGGTGGAAAGTATCAACCAGTATTGAAATGCCTCAGTGGCTGCAGTGTGTAGTACCTGCCAAACGCGTTGTCCGTATGACACCTCCTCCCAGACTTAGAATGACAAAGCTAGTGGAGGCCCAGATACGTTCACCTTACTCATTCGTGGCATTTGCCTTTGTTGTTGGATTCAAGTCAAGTTTATTGCCATCTGATTGCACGAGTGCAACCCAACGAAACTGTGCTCTCCAGTCCACAGACACATAACCAGACAAAACACACATACAGACAAACTATAGATATGCAGGACAAGTATTTATCTATACAAATAAATAGATACTGCTTCATGACTATGAAAGTCTTAGATGATTAGTGTGAGCAGTTCCTTTGGTCGTTCATCATTCTCACTGACCGTGGGAAGAAGCTATTCCTCAGCCTGTTGGTGCTAGCTCTGATACTCCAAACGGGAGCTGTTCCAAGATGCGATGATCTTCCTGACCACTAGAGGGAGTCAGAGACTAGTTTGTGGCAGCTCAGTTGGATTCAAGATGGATATTTCCACAAGGTCGTGAATGAGTTCTGTGGGTAATAAACTATAATTGTTTTAAAAGAATCCCAGTTTCTTTATTACAATAAAAGAAACCACACAGGATGGAATGGGTCCTCAATGATTTTGCGCGCCCTCTTCAAACAATGATCCCAGTAGATCACATCAATGGGCAGAGGGAGACTCCAGTGATCCTCTCCGCCGCTCTTATGATCCTGTGGATTGACCTTTGATCCATTTCTCTGCAGCAACCGTACTGCACTGTGATGCATTCGGCCAGGATGTTCTCGATAGAGCTCCTACAAAAGGTTAACCTGATGGTGGCTAATAGTCTTGCCCGCTTCAATCTTCTCAGGAAGTGCAGTCACTGTTGTGCCTTCCTGGCAAGTGAGGAAATGAGTGTCCATGATAGATAATTTGTTAAGTTGACTACAAGGAACTTGGTGCTTTCCACTCTCTCCACTGCAGAGTTATTGATGTGTAGTGGAGGGTGGTCATTCCTGGTCCTCCTGAAGTCTACAATCATCTCCTTTGTCTTGTCCATGTTGAGGCTCAGGCTGTTACTCCCACATTACATCATGAGATTTTCTACCTCTTCTCTGTAGTGCGACTTATCGCTAATGCTGATGAGGCCAACGACTGTAGGGTCATCTGCGAATTTGATGACTCTGTTGGAGCTGGATTTGATGATGCAGTCGTGGGTCAGTTGCATGAACAGGAGCAGGGTGAGCACATAGCTTTGTGGTATGCCAGTGCTCAGTGCAACAGTGCTTGATGCCCTGCTGCCGGCCTGGACAGACTGTGGTCTTTCCATTGAGGTCTAGAATGCAGTTTACAGAGAGGGCTGTTGAGTCCCAGCAAGGACACTTCTCCACCATTCTCTGGAGAATGATTCCATTAAACACTGAGCTGAAGTCGATGAACAGCAGCCTGGCAGTGGAACTTGAGAATCCATGGCAGAATACTGAGAGAATCCCAAGTCTCATTTGTCAGTGATGGGTAAGCTTTGAGACTGCAAACATCCTTATGAAGCCAGGTTTTGAATGCTCCCATTCAGAGTCAAGAATCTCTGCATATCTATCCTCTCTAGACAATATGCCAGTGATTGTTTTGTGTCCTGATGGAGCTGACCCGATTTCAGTTCTGTGCAGATCTGAGTTTCTTTATAAATCATTTGAGTCACTGCCATTTTGTACAAATTCAAACATTGTGCTGTGCTTGGCCTTCAGTGGAAAGCAAACGAGCAGAGCTGGTGTAAGTGCTATAGGTGCCTGTGGTTTCACACTAGAATGGGAAGAACATAAGAAATAGGCCCATCGAGCCTGCTCCGGCATTCAATGTGATCATGGGTGATCTGATGATAGGCCCATCTCCACCTACCTGCCTTTTCCCCATATCCCTTATTTCTCCTACTGTGTAAAACTCTATCAAACTTTGTCTTACATATATTCACTGATGTCCCCCTCACTGCTTCAATGGGCAGCAAATTCCACAGATTTACCAGCCTCTATAAAACTTCCCTACAATGGCAGCGGAGTCTGAACCAGTTTGCACAACTTGACATCCCCGTCATGGAAGGAACTTTATTTCTCTTTGCATTGCTGGGGTTCTTTGAGTTCCCCCACCTCCTGTGCATGAAGATACGATGAGTTTCAAACCTGGCCTGCACATCGCCAGTCTCCCATCATGTTTTCATTATTAAAATCTTGACACATCCAGAGATGCTCCAGTCTCAAAACAATGACATCTCCCAAGTTCCCCCACATATCTACACCCAAATTAAATTTAATTGTAAAAATACAGACCTCTTGATACAGAAGGATGTGGGGATATGGAACAGGCTGCCAGAGGAAGCAGCAGAAGCAGGGACAGTTGTCATGTTTAGAAGATGCTTGGGTACATGGATAGGGAAGGTTTAGAGGGATGGGGGTGAACGCAGGCCACAGGGGTCAGCTTGATCAGCAGGGCTGTTGGGCATTAACTCTGATCTTTTCTTTCCAGTTGTTGTCTGACCTGCTGAGTGGTTTCCGCTTTGTTTTTATTTCAAGTTTCTAGCAACTGCAGTTTTAATTTTTTTTTAATTTAGACATACAGCACGGTAAGAGGGCCTTTCTGCCCACGAGCCCATAGCCCCCAATTGCACCCAACTGACCGACAACCCCGGTATGTTTCGAACGGTGGGAAGAAACTGGAGTACCCGGGGAAAACCCACGCAGACACGGAGAGGACGTACAACCTCCATACGGGATTCAAACCCCGGTCCTGATCTTTGGCGCTGGGCTAGCCGCTACACCAACGGTGCCCTAATTTCTATTCACTTTGTTGCTTTGCCAGTCCAGAATTTTGCTCCCGACATGATTTCCTACACCCTTCATTCTTATGCAAATTCATACATCTTTCTCCATCACGTGCAACTGCTGACACATTATTTAGTTCTGACTTGAGCAAGAGGTAATAAAAGCCCAAAATTAATTTACAAACCTTTGAGAGAGTCTTTAAATATTAAAATGACTCCAGTCCTTCAATGTGTTAGATCATTGCAGGATGATCAAATATTTAAAAGCAAAGCATTAAATATTCTGCGTGTTATTAAACTTAAAGGCAAACCAATTTCATGAATGTTTGTCAAGTTCCTTTTGGTTCTGTCCTATTTGCTGGGGTGATGTTGCAATACAGAAGTAGTGTTGGAAAGTGTCAAGGAGTCAAGCCATTTTGACATGTTGAAAGAGGATTCCTGCATCCATCTATATGATGTGGCAACCGAGAAGTGGAATCGCACTCCAGTGTGCAAAACAATCAACGCCTTTACTTTTATCAGCCACTCGGGAGTCCAAGCAGGCGGGAAAATGCAAACTTGTATGAAATAATATTTTAATGCTTCGCGCAGAGAAACAAATGTGAACCATAGAGCCATAGAACACTACAACGCAGAAAACAGCCCTTTTGGCCCTTCTAGCCTTTGCAAAACTATTATTCGGCTCCTTCCCACTGGCCTGCATCCAGTCCATACCCCTCCATGCCCCTCCCATTCATATACCTGTCCAAATTTTTCTTCAATGTTAAAATTTACCACTTCAGCTGGCAGCTCATTCCACGCTCCCATCACTCTCTGTGTGAAGAAATTCTGCCAAATATTCCCCTTTAACCAATGTCCTCTGGTTTGTATCTCACCTACCCTCAGTGGAAAGCTCCTATTTAGGTTCACTCTATCTACAATATACCCCTCATAATTTTCCATACCTCTATTATATCTCCCCACATTCTTCTGCACTCCAGAGAAGAAAGACCCATCCTGTTTAACCTTTCCCTATAATTCAGTTCCTCAAAATCCATGACATTAGGACCTACAAGGTTTCCAATGGTGAGTTAACTAATTTTATAGATTCCTCAACACTTTCCTTTGGAGAAGGGTTTCTGCATTAACTTCATGGCATCCAGACAACAGTGATGGGCATGTGTCCATCACAGGAGAAACAGACAGTTGCAGAAGGGAGGGAAGTAACTCCAAGATTCACAATGCATTTGAAATACAGGCCTGGAGAACCTGTGGAAATGGAGAGGGCAGAGCACCTGTCACATTCCCCCAGAAGAAGGGCCTGACCGGTGACCTCCAGCGCTGCCAATCCCTCCAAAATGGAGTAATGCTGAGAGATGTTCTCTGAATTCACAAGACCTGCCCGCTAAAGTTTCCAGCTACTGAGTGAAGATCCTCGCGGAAAGTGTGAGGAGTCGTTCATGGAGAAATTCAGAGATGTGGCAAGCTATTACAGTAATTGAAGCAGGGGTTCACTCATGTGAAATCCAGAGCAGTTAGACCTGCACAGCAGGATGTGAGAGGTTTTATGTCAACCCACCTGATTATCATGTGCAGAATTATTAAGTATCATCTCTACATTACATCTGTGAGAATGCAGGCGGATAGGATGGTGCAGAAAGCATTAGTCATACCACTGAGTACAGGAGAAGAGGCATTGTGTTATGTACAAGATATTGGTGAGATTGTGCTTGAAGTGTTGTGCATTAATCTAATCAACCAGCTACAGATAAGATATTGTTCAGCTGCAAAAGGTGTACAAAATGTTCATTGGAATGTTAACAGGTAGTCTTGAACAAGAAGGTTGTGGTGGGATTTTCCTCAGTGGAGGGCAGCGGGCTGAGGAATTTATAATAAAATCATGAGGTACAGATAAGGTAAACAGTCACAATCTTCCATCCCAGGATTGGGGAAATGAAGGCTAGAGGGCATAAATTTGTTAGAGGAGAAATGTTTAGAAGGGATCTGAGGGACACGTTGGTCACACAGAGTGTGGAACGAGCTGCCAGATGAATTTGTAAAGGTGGGAAAATTACAATGGGGTGGCACAGGTGGCGTAGCAGATAGCGCAACGCTGTTACTGCGCCAGTGATCGGGACTGGAGTTAAAATCTTGTGCCGTCTGAAAGGAATTTGTGCGTTCTCCCTATGTCTGCGTGGGTTTCCTCTGGGTGCTCCAGTTTCCTCCCACCCTTCAAAACATATGAGGGTTGTAGGTCAACTGTGTGTAATTTGGTGGCATCGGCTTGATGAAGGGCTCAAGCCCAAATGCATTCCAGATATTCACTACTTTCTGTGTAAAAAATCTTAACTCTGATGTTTCCCCTAATCATTCCTACCATATGTCCCCTGGTATTTATTACCATTACCCTGGGGAAAAGGTGCTGGCTGTCCACCCTATCTATACATCTCATAATCTTGTAGACCTCTTTTTAGTAACCTTTCATTCTTCTTCGCTCCAAAGAGAAAAGCCTTAGCTCTGTTAATGTTGCCTCATAAGACACATTCTCCAATCTAGGTAGCATCCTAGTATATCTCCTCTGCACCCTCTCCATAGCTTCCAAAACTTTCCTGTAATGAAGCGACCAGGACTGAACACAATATCCTAAGTGTGGTCTCACCACAGTTTTGTAGAGCTGCATCATTTACCTCATGACTCTTGAACTCAATCCCCCTTCTCAACTACCCTATCACCCTGTGCAGCAAAGTTGAGAGATGTATGGATTTGGACTCCAAGGTCCCTATATGCTTCCACACTGTTAATAATCCTGCAAGTTCAAAAATTCATCCAGTCTCGTACAGAGCCTTGGCTCTTAGTGCCTTCAGGAGTTCAATGTATCAGAACAATGTACAGAGCAAGTAAAAACACAACGCTGGAGAAACTCAGCAGTGAAAACAGTGCACTTTATATAGCAAAGATAAAGATACATAACCAATGTTTCAGGCTTGAGCAATCCTTCAGTCCCAAGGGTGGATCAAGACTGGAAAAACATCTTTCACTGATTCCAGTTCACCCTGCACTTTGGAACAGCTATCCATGTGATAGTGACCGACCGGCATGTCTATTTTCAGGTAGAAGCAGAAACATTGCGCACACCCAACAATTCAGGCAGCATCTGTGCAAAAAAATGGAAATGGCTGCAGCCAGATATTCATCGGAACTAGAAAAGGGGGAAAATCAGTAGTGGAGGTGTGGCAAGAACTAGGGGAAGGTCTGTGGAGACCAAGAGAAACAGCCCTGTATAGAAACCTACTCAACCATCTGAACCTTCCCTCCCTCACACTGATAAAACTATTTTTCTTGCATCCATGTGCCTGTCCAAGAGTCTTTTAAATGCCCCTTTCGTACCAATATCCACCACCATGCCTGGAAATGCATTCCAGGCACCCACAACTTTCAGTATAAAAATCTTACCCCTGACGTCTCCCCTAAACTCTCCTCCCTTCACCTTATGTGGGTGGGGAGGCAAGCTGAGAGGAGGTGGTGAAGACTGGTTAATGGCAGACAATTAGTCCGGAGGCTCTGCAAGTAGAAGGAATGAATGGAAAGTAACTGTTGCCTCAGAACATCAAAGTTAACTGCCCTACTCTTCACAGCATGCTTGTTGTGTGGGAAGGGAAAAGTTTGGTGGGTTCAAGGAATAGTAGGTCTGCATACAGGCTGAATGCAAAATAATCTTTATTGAAACACTCTTAAAGGGGATCATAATAGGGATAACACGCAAGTCTTCGGACTTCGGACTTAACATTACCGATACTAACAACTATTTATATAGATTTATCACAACCAAGGTCAACAATATGCTACCCGCCGTTCATTAGGCATGGCTCAGATGCTATCTACAACAGTATACAGCAGCCCCAATCCCTAAGTAGTGCACATCTTATCAACATCTCTGCCAGGGGATGGGGGGGGTGGGGGAGGGGGGGAACACTGTTAGCGTAGCGGTTAGTGCAACGCACTTCAAGTGGCAGCGATCTGGACTGGGGTCCAAATCCCACTCTCTCTGTAAGAATTTTGTATGTTCTCTCCATGTCTGTGTGGGTTTCCTCCAGGGGCTCCAGTTTCCTCCCATTGTTCAAATTGTACGGGATTTGTAGGTCAATTGGGTGTTATTGGGGGGCATGGGCTCATGGGCCGAAGGAGCCTGTTACTGGGCTGTATGTCTAAAAACTTCTCCACCATTGTCCACCGCAGGGTTCATCTCAGAGCTGAAGAGCAAAAGAGAAAGAGCTACTGCCCGAGGAGGACTTTATACTACAGTAAGCTGGAGAGTCCAGCCCAGGTGATTAAAGGAGCCAGTGGTCAGGTATGCACCAATGGGTGGGCAGAGTCCAACCTTGATTGGCAGGTGATGTGACTTCCAACTGGGTTCCAAAAAGAGAGGCCACATAACTCTCCACAATCCACACTCCCACTAGGTTCCAGACAAAGAGAACACATGCCTCTCCACCATCCGCTCCCACTAGGTTCCAGATGGAGAGGTCACATGACAAGAATCCACACGACAATGCTCATTTCTGTCCATTTGACAACATCTAGGTTTCATCAAACTTACGATATCAAGCAATGAATTTCAAATAAAAGGTTCCTTGTATTAAAATGGAAATGAAAGAGAGACCAGCACCATCTATAAAATGCTGGGCTGATAACTTCCCGTCCCTCTGATGTATTTACATTATCGGCCGCTTGCCTCATTATGGGTGATCCATTAACCAATGGAGGCAATGGGGATTCCCTCAGCATACTTTGCAGTGAATTATGAAGATTTATTATCCTGCATTTGTAAGCCTATTAAACTGAAACACGTCCCATTGTGTCTCTTCTCAGTGGAGTATTCAGTCCAAGGAAATATTTATTGGGCAGAAAGCAATATAAATATTGTGGTCTACTTAGAGCTCTGCACTTAATACACCTACCCCTCCTGGGCCTATTAATCTGTGGCTGTAGAGACTCTCCATTTGTAAAAATTATCATTACAATACTCTAAAGCTCAGACAGCAGCCAACTTTCATTGAAGCACTGCCTTTGAGAGTCGATGTTGCCAAGATCTGGCATGAAGAAATTCACAAGAAATCCTAATACCTGTAATCTGTCACATTTGTTGATCTAACCAAAGCCTTTGACACTGTTGGAGAGATGGCCTGTGGAACCTCTTACTAAAATTTGGATGCCACCCCCCCCCCCACCCCCTGCCTGCCTAAGCAATATCATCCATCAGTTCCACGTAGGCGTGGAAGGATGCATCAATATGTGTGGTGACTTGTCAGACCCATTTCCCATCAGCAACTATGTAAAATAGGGTTGTGTTTTGGTTCTTACTCCGTTTGGACTATTCTTCGCTGCGCTTCTTCAGGGTGCCACTTCAGACCTGAAGTCAGGGGTCTTCCTACAAATGAGGGCTGATGTGGGCTCCTCAGCCTCGCAAGACTGAGAGCAAAAACAAAAGACAGGGACATTGTGGCGCATGAGCTACAGTTCGCGGATGACAGTGCACCGGTTGCCCACTTTCTCGAAGACTTACAGGAGATCACCAGTCACTTTCCCAGTGCTGCTAAGAGCTATAGATTGACAATCCGCCTGAAAAAGATGGAAGTTTTGTACCAACTGGCCCCTGGTTCAAGCTACAAAGAACCAACTGTCCTCACTTATGACACTCGTCTCAATATTTCCAACAAGTTTTGCTACCTGGGGCAGCACAATAACATCCTCAGCTTCTCTAGATGTAGAGCTTGAGTCAGGAACCAGAAAGGCCCTCTTTGCCTTTGGTCAGCTGAGAGATCGGGTTGGCTCACAGAACTTCAGGTTGGCCACCAAGTGCAAGGTTTACAGGGATGTGGTCATTATCAGCTTTGTTATATGGATGTGAGACGTGGTGCCCATATCAGAGTCGCTTACGTCAGTTTGACCAACTGCAGCAACCTCACCTACATTCTTTGATGAAGATCACCTGGTGAGACAAGGTCTCCAATATCGAGGTCCTTTCTCGAGCTGGAATGCCAGCAGTTTCAACCTTGGTGATGTCAGCCCAACTGCACTGGGCAGAACATGTTGTCAGAAGGCATGACGGAAGACTGCCCCAGGACACCTTGTACGGCCAAATGTCCAATGGTACCCGAAAACAAGGAGGCCAGTGACTACGGTACAAGGATGGTCTGCCCAGGAGCTTCAAGAAAATGGACATTGCCCCATCAATATGGGAGGATCTGGCTCAAGATTGCTCACAGGGGAGGGATACCATCAGAAAAGGTTTGGGCGCTGCTGAGTAAAAGCTCAAAAAGGTATCAGAGAAAAGACACAGAAAGCACCACAACAGAGGTTCTGCCCCTGCTGCCCCTCCAGGCCTTACCTGCCAAGTACTTGGCAAGCAGAGCCTGTCAAGGATCAGCCTGTACGGCCACTCCAGGATGCACATATCAAACCCCACAAACTGACTGAAAGAAACCATCGTCATTCCTACGTGATGGATAGAAAGAAAAGTTGCGACTGGTACTTATTACACCACCTCTAGGGTAGCTGACCCTCACAGGCCCCTTCTTCAGTTTCCATTAAAATCCCCCATCCTCCATCAGCTCTGTCTCTCTCTTCCCTTTTCCCTGCCTCCTTTCACAGGGCAAAAAAAAATCAATTATCACCTTTCCTCTCATCATATCCAATTAACACCTTTTGTCTGTTGGTCTGGACTTTTCCCCCTCCCCCCTCCCCTTTCTCTCCCCTGTCTTTATACAGATGCCCGCCTGGCTTTTGCTTGTACCTTGAAGGAGGGCTCAGACCCAAAACGTCAATAATCTATCTTTACCTCCTATGGACGCGGCAAGACCGGCTGAGTTCCTCAGCATCTCTGTGTGTTTTTACTCCATTCATGGAATCTGCAGACTTCTGTGTTTTCACTCCCTGAACCACCAGGCCCGTTGTAGAGTTTTAACCATTTAACACCCACCAAACTCATCTTCAAACTCTTTCAACTCCCAAACTAGATGTATCAGCTCTGAATTGAACTCATGAAAGTACCTTTTTAAACCTCCATTAAGATGCTCCTTGAAACCCAACTCATTGATCTTGCTTCAGTATCAGTCCTTTACATGTGTAAAATTTAATGAGAAAAATGAATTTATTGGTCGATCAACTTGCTTTGAAGTGTCTTGGGATGGATTAAGGATACTGCAGAAATGAAATACAAATGAGTTCTTAACTCTGTCTTTAAGTTGAATTTGTCAATAAGTCAGAACGGGTACATTCGGTTCTTATTTAATGTTAGTTAGTCAAATGATTGTCTTAGTATATATTTTACATTTCTATGTATATAAAACTACTGGAGCCAATTTCTTGAAGTAGGCACATTCAACACAGTGTTAGTGGCAATGTGATCTGACTTAAAATGGCAGGAGGCGTTCTCCTTACTCAAGCCGACGCACCAGAAGCCACACGTAGTCTGTTCGAGTTGTCTGTAAATTGGATGTTTGTAACCCAGGGACAGATATGCTGGAAGAACTCAATGGGTCCCACAGCGTGCACAGAAGGTAAAGATATGTCACCGATGTTTCAGGCCTGAACCCTTCATCACGGTATGAGCGAAAAGCAAGCAGGCACCTGAATACAAAGGTGGAAGGAGGAGGGTAGAAGGGGCGGGGGGGAGGAAGGCAGGCCAACAGGGAAAAGGTGGACGTGGACAGGAGAGCAGGAGAGAAAACCTGAAGGTTGATCAGAGAGCGGAGTAGCTCTGTGAGTGCAGAAAAGAAGACAGGGGATAGGGAACAAGAGGGAGAGAGAGAGAGAGAGAGAGAGGGAGGCAAGGGAAGGGGAGCTGGGAGAATGGAGTCATAAGGATAGGGAAAGAGGGGTGAGGGAGGCCTATCAGAAACCAGAGGTCAATGTTAATGGCATCTGGTTGGAGGTGTTATACAGTAAGTCCTTGCATAACGTTGTTTCATTCAAAGTCATTTTAATTTTGATGAGAGAAAAAAAAGAAAATGCAGGACAACAAACCTTGGACATGATTTTTAAACCCCCAGCTAATCAGGAAATTCAAGCAGTCACACCATGACCATCCACACCACCTATCGCCCCACCCCAACCTGAGGCAACCCAGGTCGCTCAGGGATCCCTCGCAATGCTCCCACCCTCACCTTCTGTGACGGTGATGACCGAGCTGCTTCTCTGCCCTTCAATGAGAATGATCACTGCGGGATCCCAGTCACCTCCCTCCCCACGCCAGCCACAACTGATTCGCCAACTCTGATTAAATCATTTTTATTTGTTTGTATTAATCTTTCTGAAATGTCTATACAGCACACATTTATTTCAATATTTAATATTAGAAGTGTTATGGGTCATTATTTAGAAGCTTGACAATGTTTTTGTGACTAGAAATAAACCATAGGAACTTAACGGGAATTAAAACACGAAAGTCTGCAAACACAAAGCAGAGGAAACTCAGCAGGACCAAGCGTGTCCTTTATGTAGCAAAGATAAAGATGCAGAACCAATGTTTCGGGCTTGAGCCCTTCATCAAATATGTGTTGCAAGATACACCTTGATGAAGGGCTCAAGCCTGAAACGTTGGTTCTGTATCTTTATCTTTGCTACATAAAGGACACTGTTTTACCTGTGTACTGACAATAACCACTCCAGCAGTGCGAGTATAGGACAGCTTTAATAAACTAATATGTACACTAAGAGGTCTTGTCTCTGCAAGACAAACCTGGAAGGCTAGACTGAAGCTCTGGACTGCTTTATAGACAAGGTCACCAGGAGGACCCCTGGTGACCTAGTGGTGTAATTACATATCACCACATTCAGCCTCCCCTTTAAAAATTGTTGCTTCCCCCTCCCCCCCCCCACCCCCGTCCTCCTTCTCTTGTTTGTAAGTTCATAAGTCCAAAATTTTCCTGGCCTCTGTTGCCTTCTGGACCTCCTCGGTAGTGGTAAAGGGGTAGGGAGTGCGGGCTGCCTTTTGACCTTTTTTGGTGGAGGTGTGGGAGTGGGAAGTACTGGCTGGTCATGTGGCCGTGTGGGCGGGGGATCCTCTTGTATGGGTTTTCTTCCTGCCATCAAGTCTAGGGTGGTGATATTTTGTGGGGCGGGCGTACCTAAGGTCCTGATTTCCGGGGTGGGTGGTATAGTCCTCTGGGGTGACTCGATGGACGACTGTTCTAGTGACTGCTGCTGCGGTCCTTGTTGATCCGTAGACATCTGTGTTTCCTCCGCGTTGTTCACACATCCAGCCGGCGTGAGATCCCTGGTCGCCACTGAATCTTCTCTTCCATCTGGGAATGTGACGAAGGCATACTGAGGCTTCGCTTGCCTCAACTCCACTTGCTCCACCAGCGGGTCCATTTTGTGGGGTCTGCAGTGCTTCCGGAGGAGAACAGGTCCCAGTGTCATCGTCCATTTAGGCAGTACTGTGCCCGTCGTGGCTTTCCTTGTGAAAGAAAAGATACGGTCGTGTGGGGTCATGTTAGTGGCAGTTCACAACAAAGAATGTATAGAGTGTAGGGCCTCTGGCAACACTTCTTGCCATCTAGTAACAGACAGGTCTTTTGCTTTTAAAGTCAAGAGGACCATTTTCCAGATAGTGGCATTTTCCATTTCGACTTGTCCATTCCCCCTGGGATTGTAACTTGTAGTGCGGCTGGTAGCGATCCCTCTCTCATGCAGGTACTGCTGTACTTCTGCGCTCATGAATGCCGCTCCCCTGTCTGTGTATATGTAGTTCGGGTACCCAAATATGCTGAAGATGGGTTGGAGGCAGTTCATAACAGTGGCTGCTGATACATCAGAACACGGGATTGCGAAGGGGAAACGGGAATATTCATCTATTACACTTAGGAAATAGACATTTCTATTATTGGATGGGAGCGGGCCTTTAAAATCGAGGCTGAGGCGCTCAAAAGGTTTGGTAGCTTTTATCAGGGGGGCTTTGTCTGGCCGGTAAAATTGCAGTTTGCATTCCACACAGATGGGGCAGCTCTTGTGCACTGACCTCACTTCCTCTACCGAAAATGGGAGGTTTTGGGTTTTAATGAAGTGAAACAGTCTAGCGACCTCCAGGTGGCCCAGCTCATTGTGCAAGCTCTGCAACTGGGACGTGCAGTTAAGGATGGCACAAGTGCCTCTGGACAGTGCATCCGGGGGCTTGTTGAGTCTCCCGGGGCGGTATAGAATGTTGTAGTTAATTGTAGACAATTCTATCTGCCAGCGCAGGATTTTGTCATTCTTAATTCTCCCCGTTCTGGTTATCGAACATAAAAGCCACAGACCGTTGGTTCGTGACGAGGGTGAAGGGTTTGCACACCAGATAATGTCACCAGTGCCTTACTGCTTTCACAATGGCTAGGGCCTCTTCTCTACTGTTGAGTGTCTTACCTCTGACCCCTGTAGGGTTCGCAAGAAAAAGGCCACCGGTCGTCTGTCTTGGTTTAGGGTGGCTGCCAGAGCCACATCGGATGCATCCGTTTCTACTTGAAATGGGATTGACTCATATATGGACCGCATGGTAGCTTTAGCAATAATGGTCCCTAATGTCCCTGAATGCTCTGGTGGCTGCTGGGCACAGTTGGAAAACTGAGGCTTTTATAAGTGGGCGGGCCCTGTCGGCATAGTTGGGGACCCATTGGGCGTAGTAAGCAAACAGCCCCAAACACCTTTTTAGTGCTTTCAGAGTGTGTGGCACTGGGAGGTCTAGGAGAGGGCGCATATGGACAGGGTCTGGGCTGATTTCCCCGTTCTGCACTACGTAACCCAGGATTGGCAACTTCCTGGCACTAAAGACGCATTTGTCCCTGTTGTATGTTAGGTTCCTTTCCTCACCTGCCTGGAAGAAGCGTTTTAAATTCATGTCATGATCCTCCTGAGTGTGGCCACAGATTGTCACGTTGTCTAAATAGGAGAACACCACTTTCAGTTGGAACTCATCTACTATTAAGTCCATTTCTCTCTGGAACAGGGACACTCCATTGTTGACACCGAAGAGGTGTTGCAGATTTTGATACAGCCTGCCGTCTGCCTCAAGTGCCGTGTAAATGCGATCGCTGTTTCTAATGGGCAGTTGGTGGTATGCTGCCTTCTGGTCTATGATGGAGAACACCTTATACTTCACAAGGTTGTTGACCATGTCTGCTATGCGTAGCAGGGGGGTAGGCATCTAGTTGCGTAAATTTGTTGATTGTCTGCCTGTAATCCACTACCATGCACAGTTTTTCTCCTGACTTTACTACAACCACCTGGGCTCTCCGGGGGCTGGTGCTCTGCTCTAGTAATTTGAACCCTTCGTATTTTGTGCCCTGGATTTCTAGAGTAACCCTGCAAAACTGTTTTACCTCAGCCGCAAGGCTGCTGGCTGCTAACAGGATCTGGTGCTCACTCGGGCGTGTGGGGAGGTCAATAAAACTTTCATTGCTTCCACTATCTATTAAGCAATTTACCCTCACATCATTAATTTTGATGCACACAGTGGCATCAGATAAATTGTGTGGACTTGCCTGATTCATGCATAGGGAAGCGAGTCTGGCATGTCCTTGGTGCCCTTCCATCTGATAGTACTCGGAGTCATATTCATCTCCTGAAGACTGTGTCCTCTGCTCCGTAGCATTTGTCCAAGATGGCCGGCTGCACATGGCATTCTTCTTCTGTTTGTCTGTGGAGAAAGCTTTCCTGCCTCTCATTAGCATGAGAATGGGCCTTGGCTGTGGCCTTGAGGCTTCTGTAGACTTTTGCATAATGCCCTCTGTGGTGCACTGTTAGCCAGAATCAGACACACACAAAGATAAAGACTGTACAACAGGTTTTAATCCACAAAGACTACCACAGAGCCAGGCTGGCTGTGGCTGTAGCAACTCTGAGTGAGGTCTCGGGAGGCCGGCACAGGCTTATATCCCGGAGGGTGATTGACACCGAACCGGGTGGAACTTGATCCATTTAGGCTGACTGATTGATAGCCCGGCCAGGTGTTGTCCTGTCCCGTTGTCCCCTGCAGTAGGCCAGTGATGTACCACCACATTCACCCCCTTTTTTATAATTGTCCTGGGGGGGGTGGAGCAGTAACAAGGAATCGCACCCACTATGTACATACAATATTTACAGGTTGAGATGATCTGGCGGCCACCGGGGTCTCTGTAACTGTCAAAGGACTGGCTCCTTGTAACTGGTCAGAGGGGAAGTGGTGGGGGGCTGGCGGCAGGGGTGTGTGTGTGGCTGTTGTGGTGCCGCGCGGAGGGGTGGCCGGGGGGGGGGGGCCAGGGTCGTCGTATGCAGGTCGTATTGGATGGCTGGGGGGGCGGGTTCATCTCCTAAGGCTAAAGTGGGCCCCTGGTGGTCAAGGGGGCCCTGCGTGCCCCATAGCTGCCTGGGGACAGGGATATATGCCCAGTCAGCATCATCCTGGGCTGGAGGATGGCGTGGTATGGTGGGTGCTCCTGCTGGTGCCAGGTCTCTGGTTGAGACGGTGTCCTCCACGCCACTACCGAACCTAATGTAAGCGTAGTTATGGTTTGCATGAAAGAGGAAAACCTTTTCCACCAGGGCTTCGGCCTTGTGTGTCCGAACATGCTTACGCAGAAGCACCGGTCCCGAGGATGTGAGCCATGCTGGGAGTGACATTCCAGTCACCGACGTCCTGGGGAATGAGAACAGACGTTCATGAGGGGTCTCGTTGGTAGCCATGCACAGCAGTGACTGAATGGCATGGAGCGCCTCGGGCTGGGCATCCTGCGAGTACTCAACGGCCCATCCTTTTGACCTGAGAGCCAGGAGGACTGCCTTCCAGGCCACCCCATTCTCGTGTTCCACTTGCCCATTCCTTCTCAGGTTATAGCTTGTCGTGCGACTAGTCACGATGCCCCTCGCCGTCAGGTACTGACGCAGCTCGTCACTCATGAAACTAGACCCCTGGTCACTGTGGATGAAGGTAGGGTAGCCAAACATGGTAAAAATCTGCCCCAAGGTCCTGATGATGGTGGCCATGGAGGTGTCCAGACAAGGGATGGCAAAAGGGAAGGGTGAGTACTTGTCGACTACCGTGAGGAAGTAGACGTTTCACTTCGTGGAAGGCAGGGGCCCTTTGAAGTCCATGCCGAGGGATCTTGTCGTTCTTGGTCTTGCTCTTGTGGGTAGTGTTAAACATGAACGCCATGGCCCGCTGGTCTGTGAGGAGCGTGAATCTCCTGCCGGCCAGGAAGTGGCGCCAGTGGTGGACCGCTTCCACAATCGCCTGGGCCTCCTTTTCAATGGCAGAGTGCCCTCGCTCATTGCCGTGGAGGGTCCTGGAGTAGAAGGCGACGGGGCAACCCCCCTTGGTTGAGGGTAGCAGTGAGGGCCACCTCGGAGGCATCGCTCTCCACCCGGAAGGGGGAGTCATCATCCACAGCCTGCATCATGGCGTCCGCGATGACTTGCCTGATGTAGGTGAAGATTGCCTGCACCTCAGGTAGGAGGGGAAAAGTTGTGGCTTGTGCCAGTGGGTGGACCTTGTCCGAGAAGCAAGGGACCCACTGTGAATAATAAGAGAACAGGCCCAGGCACCTGCGGAGGGCCTTTAGCGTGGGGGGGAGGGGTAACTCCATTAATGGATGCATCCTTTCCAGATCAGGGTCGACGATTCCATGGGCCACGATTTACCCCAGGTTGGTAAGGCAGGTGAACACACAGTTCTCCTTGTTGTAAGTGAGGTTCAGCTCAACGGCCGTCTGGAGGGATTTTACCAGGTTAGCATCGTGGTCCTGCTGGTCACAGCCGCAGATAGTGACGTTATCCAGATATGGCAACGTCACCTTCAGCTTGTGCCGGTCTACCAAGCGAATCATCTCCCACTGGAAGACAGAGACCCTGTTCGTAACCCCAAAAGGAACCCAGTGGAACTGGTACAGGCACCCGTCTGCCTCAAAGACAGTGTAGGGCTTGTCCTTTGGATGGAGGGGGATTTGGTGATACGCCAACTTCAGGTCAATCATGGAGAAAACCCGGTAGCGGGCTATCTCATTGACCATGTCGGTGATCCTCGGCAGGTGGTAGGCATCCAGCTGAGTGTACCGATTTATGGTCTGGCTGTAATCCATGACCATCCTTGGCTTACTTCCCCCTTTGACCACCAGGACTTGGGCTCTCCAAGGACTGTTACTGGGCTCTATAACACCTTCCACCAGGAGTCGCCGCACCTCAACCTTGTCTGCGGTGCAATAGCACCTACTTCTGGCGGCGATCGGCTTGCAGCCTAGCGCAAGATGTGGGGACACTCTGCAGGTGGCACTGGAAATCCAGGCCCAGGAGGAGTGGTGCGCAGAGTTTGGGCATGGCCAGGAGCCCAAACTCCTGCCCGTTGACTCGCACATCCATCATTGAGCACCCGAGGTCGTGGGGGATGTCCCTGGTCAGCGTGGTGCCGGCCAGGACTGTCTCGCAGTCAGAGTCATTGCTATCTGGAGGGATGGGCAGCATCGATAGGGCAGCCTGGTCATCGCCCATGTTGACCACGTCGTTCTTAGCGTCATTGGGGGCCCTCCGTGTCGAGCGCTGCCTGGCCCAAGATGGCGGCAGCACATTGGGGGGCCGCTGAGTGGCTGACCTCCTTTCCCAGCCATGTCTGCTGCACCGGGAAAGTGACATCATCACGGCAAGCGGCAGTGACATTGTTACATCAGCCGGAAGTGATGTCACTGTATTTCTCAGCACACGGCGCCGTCAAGGGTGGGAGCTGGTGCAGATGCTCAGGGCACACACTGCGACTGTCACTGGTGGGACTGGATGTTGCGCGGTTGAAGTGGGGGAAGACGGAAGTCGTCACGGTGACAATGGCAGTTTTGGCGCGATCGTCAATCTGACCCACACCAAGACCCACAGTACTTACAGGGGCGCCAGGCACCTGCCGCAGTGACTTTCTCCTCCCCAGCTCTGCTTGGGGCTGCAGCTGCAGTGCGAGAGGGCCATGAGGGAGCCTGGTGGAACCTGGAATCGAAGGCTTCGACGTGGAGGGCTGCTGCTTCCAGGGTTTGGACCACTTCCATAGTCCTGGATAAGACGTAGATGTTGTCTTCCAGCAGCTTCTGCCGGATGGCCCTCGAGCATAGCCCTTGGACAAAGGCGTCCCGGATCAGCCTCTCGACCTCCTCTACACCTACCCCAGGTTCAGCCAGACATGGTCGGGCCAACTCTCGCAAGTGTCCCAGGTAAGACTCAGCCTTCTCCCCGGGTTGCTGGGCTCGGGTGTTGAGGAGGTACCTTGCACAGACCACATTCATGGGGGGCTTGTACAAGTTCTCGAGAGTGTCCATTGTACTCTTGTACGTGGAGCAGCCTTTGGTTACCTGGAAGGTGCAGGTACCCAGCTTTGACTGGAGTAGGACCAACCTCTTCCGATCGAAGTCCAGGATGTCACCCTCGTGTGCCTTGATAATTGCCTCGACCACATGCTTCCAGATCTCGAAGCATGTCTGGGCTTCCAGGAGGTGTGGGTCGACTTCGAGGCTCCCTGCGCACAGGAGTTTTTCCAAAGCCGCCGTGGGAAAATTTTGTGGATTAAATTGTGGTGCAGAATCAGAATCAGACACACACAAAGATAAAGACTGTACAACAGGCTTTAATCCACAAAGACTTCCACAGAGTCAGGCTGGCTGTGGTGAGGCCTCGGGAGGCCGGCGCAGGCTTATATCCTGGAGGGTGATTGACACCTGACCGGGTGGGGCTTGATCCATTCAGGCCGACTGATGACAGCCCGGCCAAGTGTTGTCCTGTCCCCTTACACTCCTGCAGGTACAGAGGTTGCCCCTTGCAGTAGACCGGTGCTGTACCACCACACCCAAGTTTTCCACAGTTGGAACAGACCTTTTCTCTGGCAGGGCAGAGGGCTCTGGGATGCTTTCTTTGTCCACAGAAAAAGCACTCGGGACCCTCAAGGTGTGATGCTGCTGCTGTGGATTCCTGTGAGGCAGCATACTTTTCTTTTCGTGGGGCTAGAGAGTCCAGCAGTGTGATGTTTGTCCCAGCCCCAGGGTCCTGTGAATATTCCTCCAATTCTTTCCTGGTGCTTTCTAAAGCTTCTGCAATAGTGTCTGCCTCATCTAGCCCCACCATTCCTTGCTCCAGCAATCGATGTCTCGTCTCAGTGGATCTATGCCCACTACAATTCTGTCCCTAATAAGGTCCTCCGCATACTCCTGAGCTGATACTGCTTTAAAGTTGCAGCCTCTTGCCAGGTCTTTCAGGGAGAGTATAAAGTCTCTGGCAGACTCCCCTACTTGTTGTGACCTGGTCATGAGCCTGTACTGGGAGTGGAGTTCACTATGCCCCTTACTGAAATGCCTCTGTAAAGTGCTCATTGCCTCTTGGTAGGACCTGGCATCCTGTATAATGGAGCAAGGGTGGTCTTCCAGCTGGGCTAACAGTAGCATTAATAGCTCTTTATCCGATGCCTCAGCACCCTCCACATAATTCAGAAAGCATCTCTGCCTGTGGCCGAAGTGCTGCTGGATCCGGGATTTCTGAGGTCGAGCTCCAGCCTGTCTAGTCGCAGCACATGGCTAAGCCATGTCTCTGGTCTCTGGTCCCTTAGGTAATGTGGGGGCACCCCGGGGGTCATTCCCAGTCTCCACGTGGTCTCTGGATCTAGGTGTAACAAGGGCAGACCCTGAGGAACTGGGAGCTGCTGGTAGAACCTCTGTGGGGCTTGTATCTGTTGGAGGAGTAACCTGGGTGCTTGGGGCTGTTGGCTGAGTCTCTGGCTTTGGGACGTTTACAGCGGGCTTAGAGGGGATCCCAGTAGTAGCGTCAGGTCTCCGTGGTACTGGGGAAACTGCTGCTGGGGGAGTGATGGTAGCGGTGTCTGCTTTCCCTGGCTCTGGAGTGGTCGGGAATTCTGTACATACATGGCGATCGGGAGCACGACTTCTGGAGATCCTTCCACCCGCACTTGTAGTGGCCCCTTTCTGGTCAGACCAGGATTTGGGGTTGACGGCGCCTGTACCAGCGAACCCACGGGCAGGCAGGGCTCTTGGCCGTTTCTTACCTGCCCTATTGTATTTCTGCGATCTTCCCCGCATTCCACCACAATTGCAGAACAACGGTCCCTCGCCGTCTCTGTCCTCGGATGGACATGCGTGCTGGTCGTCCCCGGATTCCATTCCTCAGGAAAAGTCTCCAGATGGTCGGGAATGCACGTCGGAGCAGAAGCAGCTTCCATCCTAGTAGCTATGATATTAGTTTATTAAATTTTATTGACAATAACCACACCAGACAGCTTTAATAAACTAATATGTACACTAAGAGGTCTTGTCTCTCTGCAAGATGAACCTGGCAGGTTAGACTGTAGCTCTGGACTGCTTTATATACATGGTCACTGGGATGACCCCTGGTGACCTAGTGATGTAATTACAACCTGCTGAGTTTCTCCAGCTTTGTCTTTTTACGTAGGAACTTAACTCTGGTTTTTATCATTAACCTGATGGTAACATTGGTTTTGTTTAATGTCATTTCACTTAAAGTAGCACTTTCCGAGAATGTATCATTAACGTTAAGTGAGGAGCTGCTGTACCCTGCTGTTGGTGGTATTGAAGAGCCAAAAAATGTGTTACGACTAGAAACAAGTGAGGAGATGATCCCCTAGACTTGCTTTAGATAAACATCTGGACTGGGATGTCTTGTTATGAGATTACTGGGATTACTTATGGCCCCACAAGATGCTTTAACCCACTGAATGTCTTTGGTGGCTTTGGCTGGTGAGTTGCTGAGAGCACTTGGTGCTGATGGAGAAGTTAAAGCCCAGGCTACAATGTTCTTGCCAACCCTATGGTTCTCCCGTTTTAATTGAATTCAAACCCAGGCTGACCAGATGATGTTACGATGCAGATCAGCCTCAATTGAACAAAACAGCAGGAAGGGCTTGTGAAGCTGAATGTCCTTTTTTCCTTTTCTTGCTACCTCTTGTCAGATCCAATTAATGTTTCTGTCAAACCCCTTCATGCAGCTGTCTCTGACTGTCCCGCGTGTGTGCTCTTTATATTCTTTTCAATTAAAATTGGCAAATGCTGCCATCTGTCCTCTTTGGGGTAAGATGGGGAGTGAGCGCATGTGTATGTGTCTGCATGTGTGTGTGTAAATGAGTGTGTCCTGTTTGCGTGTCTCTGTGTGTGTGTGTGTGTGTGTGTGTGTGTGTGTGTGTGTGTGTGTGTGTGTGTGTGTGTGTGTGTGTGAGTACATGCATGTGTGCCTGTGTGTGTGAGAATGTGTGTTTGTGAGTTTCTTCTTGTGTGTTGAGTGTGTGTGTGTGTAAAGGAGAAAGATGGAAGAAAGAAAGTGAGAGTGTGTGTGCGTGTGTGTGGGGGGGGGGGGGGGGGGAGGGGGGAATCACAATCATAAATTGTTTAAAGACCCTGTCTCTGAAAGATTGGTTTTGTCACTCTCTCTCTACAAACTCAAACCTGCCAAGTCCTCTCAGCATTTTTTTTGTTTTCCGGTAATTGGAGGATATGGAGAAAAAAAACACAATGGAAAGCCAAAAAAATAGACAATGCTGGAAACACAAGGCCCTGTGAAGAGATAAGCAAAGTTAATGCATCAGGTCAGTGGCCTTTCGTAGAAATGGTTTGAAGAACAGAATCGGACCCTTGATTCTGAGTTCAAGCAGAAACTTTCCTCTGAACTCCATTGATGGTTTTCCCCTGAGGTCAGTGAAAGAACTTCTGAAGGAATATCTCCATTGAAATGGAAAGATTCATCAAGGTATCCCATACTTTTCTCCTTTACATTAGGGAGAGAAAGTAAACAGTTCAGACCATCACACAAACCATCCTCCATCTCTCTAACTACACTCCTTCCTGCCTCAGGAAAGCAGCCAGCTTGTTAAAGGACACATCCCACTCTAATCATGTTATCTTCTTCTCTTCCTCCCATCTGGCAGAAGACTCAAGAGTTTGTAAGCTTGCACCATCAAATTCAGGAACAGCATGTTTCTTGTTCTTGTCAGACATGTCATTAGGAAATGATGATCTGTCAACCTTGCAAACCATAGCTTATCGTGTCATCTATACTCCTTCACCAGAGTTCACCACAGTTCTGTCTCACAGAACTTCTCTCTGTGACATGATCCTCTGCACTTCTGATTTACCTTTGTGCTACCTGTTGTAATTAGGGGGCATGCATGGCGTAGCAGTTACAGGGCCCACAATTGGGACTGGGGTTAAAATCCCACGCTGTCTGTAAGGAGTTTGTATGTTCTTCCTGTCTCTGCATGGGTTTTCCTTTGGGGCTCCAGTTTCCTCCCACCGTTTCCTCACCATTTAAAATGTACCAGGAGTTGTAGGTCAATTGGGTGTAATAAGGCCAAAAGGGCCTGTGCTGTACTAAGTGTCTAAATTTAAATTAAAAAATTTAACTGTGGGTTGACCTGCCCATATAGCATGCTAAACAAGTTATCCCAGTACACAATTCAAGCTGATTTAATTAAAAACTCAAAGTTGGGAGAAAAAAAAAACAGAAAATATTTGGTATTCCCTGTCTATGTTCTGTGATTCCATGACCAGACTATTATGGATGCTGTGTCAACATCTGGCATGCAACATAACATCTGGAAAAAGATGTCTGCAATAAGTCATCTGGAATGTGACAACTGGAAAGAAAGATCTGGATCACATCTGGTGGTGTCTGGGACTTGCTGGGAAGGGAAACGTTTACTCCCCTTGAACTGAATGACTTTCCAGGCCATTTCAAAGAAGAGTCGCACTACAGAGGCACATCTGGAGTCGTGGATTGGACAGAATGGATTATGTGAAGTGCACCTTCAAACACATCAGTGAACCACATGGGTTTTTATTGACAAATCCAGTCACCCATTGCCACTATTGCAAATAGTTTTTTTTAAGTTCGAGGTTATTAAAAGAATAACATTTTCACAGCTGACATGGTTGAACTTGGACTTGTGTCTCTGGTTAGTCCATGCTTTTGATTTACATGTCCAGTAATTCAACAACCGTAAAAGTATGGTAGCCAGAGTTAACTGGAGAATGATGCCTTCAGTCTCTAGAACATGTCATCTGGAAAATAACATGGAACATGATGTCTGGAAAGTGGTATCTAGAATATGATATCAGGGGAGTGGCATGTAGACCATAATACCAAGAGAGTGGTATCTGGAACAATGTCTGGAGAGTGGTATCTGGAACATGGTATCTGGGCAGTGGTGATAGAACATAATGTCTGGAGATCGATGGCCAGAGAGTGGCATTGAAACATGATGTCCACAGTGTGACATTTGGAGAGTAAAAACTCAATGCTGGACAAACTGAGCAGGTCAAATATTGGTCCTCTACTGAGGACCAAGCTCTCTGTCCCAGAGAGGGGAAGGTCAGAGGGGATGGTAAAGACCAAGCAGGAGTCAGAGTGGGAATTGGTGTGGTGGAGGGTTTTGATGAGAGGAGGAGGGTCAGAGGATGGAGATGGAAGGTAGGGGAGGTTGGAGAATAACGATTCGAGCATGGTACCTGGTTAGAGATGTCTGCAGCACAAAACCTGAAGAGTACCCCTCATAGGGTGGTGTCTGGGAATACCATTGGGGAGTAGCGCCTTGGAGAGTGATGTCTGGATGCAATCTGGAGACAGACATCTGGAAACTAATATGACTTCTGGAGATCAATGCCTGGAGTGTGACATCAGAATCATTACATTTGGAGTGCACTGCCTAAAGAGAGACACATAACTGTGATGGAAACATTGCTGTAAAGACATCTGAATAGATGGATATATATTGTACTGTCAATAACAAATTATTGTGTGTCACACAAAAGTGGCTCTGCAGTGTTGAGAGTAGTACTCAGAAAGTGGGTATCTGAGTGTAAGTAAAACCACACAAAACATCTGTACCTGAGAGTTCCAGGCCAATTCATAATCAGACAGCAGTGCACAGAGGTCAGGCAGTGAGAGGCTTCCCCTGTGGTGGAGGGCCACATGAACGGCTGGTGACACTGTGGTTGTCGTAGAAACACTGGAGGAACATCAGCTGGTCTTCAGCGTGCATAGGAGGTAAAGTCATATAACCAATGTTTCGGGCATTAGCCCCTTCCTCAAGGGCTAGCACTTGAATAAAGTGGCTAGGGGAGGTGGGAAGAAAGAACAGGGGGAGGAACGTGGATAGGAGGACAGGTGTGAATTGATCAGGGAATGGTGGTGGCTCTGTGAATGCAGAACTAGAGGGAAAGGAGACGGGGGACAGAAGGTGGGGTGGGGAATCTCACGGAAACTGGTTGGAGAGACTCTGTTGGTCTGTGCTCCTCCCCCTGCCCCTTCTTTCTTCCCTCCTCCCTCCACCTTTTCATTCAGACACCCTGTCTGCTCTTTGCTCGTACCTTGACAAAGGGCTCAGGCCAGAAGCCCAGGTGTTGTTCCTCCAATTTGCAGGCCAGTGCTGTTCCTCCAATTTGCAGGCAAGTCTGCCAGTGCATGAGACCATGGACAGACATGTCGGCAAGGGAATGGGATGGGGAATTGAAATGAGAAGTTAAAAATATTTGAAATTGAAGTGATCCTCTGACTCCTGTTGTCTGTGCGCCTCTTCTTCCTCTCATTTCTTCTCACTGGGGCTGTACACACAGGAACCCTCTTTACAGCTCTCATCCACCTTCTCCCTCTGAAAACCCTTCCTCAAAAACACCATCTCATTTACCATTTTGCCATCTCTCTCTCTCTCTCTCTCTCTCTCTGCCTCCTTCTCTCCCTTCCTCTCCCTCCTCCCTCCCTGTCTGTCTCTCTCTCTCTCTCCCCTTCCTTTCTCTTTCTCTCTCCCTCTTCCTCTGTCTGTCTCTCTGCCTCTCCCCTTCCCTCCTTCACTCTCCATCTCTTACCCTCTCTCTCTTTCCCTCTTTCTTTCTCTCTCCCTCTCCCTCTTTCTCTCTCTCTCCCTCTCCCTCCCTCCCTTCCTCTCTCTCTACACCTCTCTCCTTGTCTCCCTCTCCCCTACTTAGTTATGCCTCTGGAAACTTTAATCTGAGTTAAAGAAAACTATTACTGTTTCATGTGAGTCCCAAGAAAATCTTTGCCTTTCTGCTGAAATCCATAAATATAAGAGGGTGAGTGATGCTTCCAAAGGGGAATTCAAGAGAAAACATCTCCCCCAAGGTGCAGTGAGAAGGCAAAACTTCTCCTGTGGGTTGTAGCAGAGATGTTAGTAAGATGATTGTGTGGAATGAAAGGCACATTTGGTTAACTACCCCCTTACCCTTTCAAGTCATTGGCCATTCTTTCCAAGAAGCCATCTGGAAATTATGGTCAGCACACCTCCTGCCAAGATGGCTGGTGACCCACAGATATTTTTATTTATTTTTGTCTTAGAGGCATAAAGTTCTAGAGCACTTGTCCCTGCAGACCAAGTTGGTCCTTTCTGCCTGAGTTCACCCCCATCCCTCTAAACCAGGGGTGTCAAACTCAAATTCACGGAGGGCCAAAATTAAAAACTTGGACTAAGTCGAGGGCCGAACTAAATATTTATTGAAAATTTTCAACAACATCTGCATGTTTTCTCTTCTTTCAACATATGTAATGTTAAACTTTTTCTTATTAAAATAAATGTTTAATAATAGTTTTGGATAAACTCTTTCCAGAAGCATTAACAAATGAGAAATAAAATATTCAATAAATAATATTTCTCTATAGAGGATTTGTCAAATGTTGCTAGTGTGCTGTCGAAAAGTAAAATCTGAGGGCTATTGAGAATGTGGGAGAATAACATGATTCCTGAAACAATCAAATGGGTGACCGATTGCGGGCATGAACTCTAGCAGGGTTATTTGCCGTGCCCTTTTTCCATTGGTACATATCCTTTGATTTACACACTTTTCAAGTTTTATGCCTAATGAGCTTGTATCCAGGTGCAGGACCATTTTTAACCAGGAATATATTTATCACTGTGACATGAAACTATTGGAAGATCATTTTATCCTGAGATTAAAGTTCATAATCCTTACTCAGGCCTGTGTGCGGGAGGGCGGGGTTTGAGGGCGATCGGGTTGGACAACGACAGTGCGGGGACATCGGCTCTCGCTGCTGGGTGGCATCTCGGCGGATCAGTGGCCCCGTCACCGTGAGTCGCGGGTTGGCCTGCGGCAGGGAGGGGGAATGGGCAACGGTCCTGGCGAGGTCAGGCCTGAGGCCTCCGGTTCCGGGCACTGGGAAGCGGCCTTGGTTTCAACCAGAGTCCACGGTGAGACCCTGCAACGTAAACAGAGGAGGTGGGAAGGAGTCACGTGATGGAGTAGTGGCCGGACGGTGAACTCCAGCCCTCTCCAGAAAAGTCGGAAAAAACAAAGGAAAACACAAAGGCACAGAAATAAAAGTTAAAGAAAAGTGAGTATAAAGGTGGAAAGAAGATGGTGACAAAAAAAGAAAAATCGAAATCAACGGTAAGAAGAGAGGAAGAGAAGACAACGGAGGAAGAAGGAGAAGGCCTTACCTGTTCGAAGAGGCCCGTGGTGGAGAGAGAAACCCGCTCCCTCAGGTCGGTAGAAATGGGACTACAAAAATGGCTCACTGAGCCGAGTAAAAGTGCGCAACCGCGCATGAAAAAAAACACACCGACGGGAGGGGTGACCAGCTGGGGAGTCGATCTCCACAGCCGGCAACGACAGCTGCAGAACACCTGCAGCAAGAAGAGAACACAGAAGACAATGGAAACAAGAAAGAAGAGAAGAAAAGGGCAACAAAGAAACAACAGATGGCCAACCCAGAGGAAGAAGAAGAGGAAGAGGAAGAGTACAGTGAAATAGAAGAAGAAGGGAAAGGCAAGATAAAGGATTTACTTTCTCTTATTAAAGAATACATGGAGTCATTTAAAGAATGGCAAACACAGGAATTTAATGATTTAAGAAGAAGAATAAACAACACAGAAGAGAAAATGAATAAAATAGATATGACCTTAACAGAAATGGGAAAGAAAATGGACAAGATGGAAGAGCGGGCAGTAGCAGCAGAAATGGAGGTAGAGGACTTAAAAAAGAAATTAGAGGAATCTAATAAAAAAGCTATAGAGACACAAGAACTGTTAGCTCAGAAAATAGATATAATGGAAAATTATAACAGAAGAAATAACATAAAGATAGTGGGCCTTAAGGAAGATGAAGAAGGCAAGAATATGAGAGAGTTTATAAAAGATTGGATCCCTAGGATCCTAGGATGTCCAGAACTACAGCAAGAAATGGAAATAGAAAGGGCACATAGAGTATTGGCCTTTAAACCACAACCACAACAAAAACCAAGATCTATTTTAGTAAAATTCCTAAGATATACTACAAGAGAAAAGGTACTGGAGAAGACAATGGAAAAAGTAAGAGAGGGCAACAAACCACTGGAGTATAAAGGGTAAAAAATCCATTTATCCAGATATAAGTTTTGAACTCCTAAAGAACAGAAAGGAGTTCAATACAGCAAAGGCGATTTTATGCAAGAAAGGGTATAAATTTATACTAAAGCATCCAGCGATATTGAAAATATTTATTCCAGGACAACAAAACAGACTATTCTCGGATCCAGAAGAAGCACGAAAATTTGCAGAACAATTACAAAATAGACTGAGGGATGAAGACGTGTAATGAGAGTAAAAATGATCACGATTGATATGTATGTGGGTAAAGAGGTATAAGAGTGTATAGGTATAATGTGCATACGTGAATGTATCTGTATTTAGAGGAAAATATAGATAGTATAGACAAGAATTAATAAGGGAAGGTAATGGAATAGAGAGAATAAGGAGGGAATTAAAACAGTGACCTTTGTTACATATGAAAAGTGAAATCTTTTCTGGGGGGAGCTGGGTGGGGGGGAGTTGCGGTCACTGCAAAATCAGCTGACGCTTGCGAGTGAATTCACAAATCCAAATGGAGAGGGGAGATGTGGTTGTCCGACAAGGGATAAAGGACAACTCAGGAGGGGAAGGGGAGATTGGGGCTAAAGAAGTTTTAAATAGGAGAATAAGGAAAATGTTTGATGTTTTAGGAATGTTGTCTTATAAAGGGTTTAAAATAAGAAAACAGAAATGGAAAAGGAGGAAAGGTAATGATGGAAAAACGGAAAGAGAAGATAAACAAAGTATAAAATGGCTACGTTGAACTATATGACTTTAAATATTAATGGAATACATAACCAAATTAAAAGGAAGAAACTGCTAAATTTACTGAAAAAAGAAAAAATTGATATAGCATTTGTCCAAGAAACACACTTAACTGAATTGGAGCACGAGAAATTAAAGAGAGATTGGGTAGGACATGTAACAGCAGCATCGTATAATTCAAAAGCAAGAGGAGTGGCTATATTAATTAGTAAAAATGTGCCATTTAAAATAGAAGAGGAAATAATAGATCCAGCAGGGATAAAATGTCAGATATATTTGGAGTTTTGGAATCTACTCAATGTATATTCACCTAACGAAGAAGATCAAAAGTTTATGCAAGATATCTTTTTGAAGGTAGCTAATACACAAGGGACATACTAATAGGAGGGGATTTCAACCTGAATTTGGATTCAAATATGGATAAAACTGGGAAAAAAATTAACAGAAAGAACAAAGTAACCAAATTTATAATTAAATCAATGCAAGAAATGCAACTTTTGGATATATGGAGGAAACAAAACCCAAAAGAAAAGGAATATTCATATTACTCGGCTAGACATAAAACATACTCAAGAATAGACCTATTTTTGTTATCAGCTAGTATGCAAGATAGAGTAAGAAAAACAGAATATAAAGCTAGAATACTATCGGACCATTCACCCTTAATATTGACAGTAAAGCTAGAGGACATCCCTCCAAGAATGTATAGATGGAGATTAAACCCCATGCTACTTAAAAGGCAGGATTTTAGAGAATTTATTGAAAAACAATTAAAAATGTATTTTGAAATAAATACGGAATCAGTGGAAGATAAGTTTATACTATGGGATACAATGAAAGCATTCATTAGAGGGCAAATAATAAGTTATGTAACCAAGATGAAGAAGGACTATAATCAGGAAACAGAGCAGTTGGAAAGGGAAATAGTAAATATAGAAAAAAAATTAGCAATGAAGGAAGATACAACTAAAAGAAGAGAATTGGCGGATAAAAAAATAAAATATGAAACATTACAAACATATAAGGTAGAGAAGAATATAATGAAGACAAAACAGAAATATTATGAACTGGGTGAAAAAACGCACAAAATCCTAGCATGGCAGCTTAAGACAGAACAAGCTAAGAAAATGGTATTGGCATCAAGGAAAAAAGACAACCAAATTACATATAATCCAAAAGAAATTAAGGAAAACTTTAGAGAATTCTATGAACAATTATACCGAACTGAAAACGAAGGGAAAGAAGGGAAAATAGATGAATTTTTGACTAAAATTGAACTACCAAAACTACAAATAGAGGAACAAAATAAATTAAGAGAACCATTTGGAACAGTAGAAATACAAGAGATAATAAAAAAATTACCAAATAATAAGACACCAGGAGAGGATGGATTTCCAATAGAATTCTACAAAACATTTAAAGACTTATTAATTCCGCCCCTCCTAGATGTAATCAACCAGATTGATGAAACACAAAGCTTACCAGATTCATGTAAAACAGCAATAATTACAGTAATACTAAAACAAGGGAAAGATCCACTCTCACCAGCGTCATATAGACCGATATCTTTACTAAACACAGATTATAAGATAATAGCTAAACTATTAGCAAACAGATTAGCAGAGCAGGTACCGAAAATGGTAAATTTAGACCAAACTGGATTTATCAAAAAAAGACGCACAACAGACAATATTTGTAAATTTATTAACTTAATTCATGCAGTAGAAGGAAATAACGCACCTGCAGTAGCAGTTGCTTTAGACGCAGAGAAGGCCTTCGACAGAGTAGAATGGAATTATTTGTTCAAAGTATTGCAAAAATTCAGTTTACCGGAGAAGTATATTAATTGGATTAAAGCATTATATAAGGGACCGTTAGCGAAAGTGACAGTAAATGGACATGTATCAAAGCAATTTAACTTAAGCAGGTCAATGCGGCAGGGATGCCCACTATCACCTTTATTGTTTGTGTTAGCTATAGAACCACTAGCAGAATTGATAAGAATAGATAATAATATAAAAGGAATAAAAATAAAAGACAAGGAATATAAAATCAGTCTATTTGCGGATGATGTTATAGTGTACTTAACAGAACCAGAACTATCAATAAAAGAATTATATAAGAAATTGAAGGAATATGGAGAAGTGTCGGGTTACAAGATAAACGTAAATAAAAGTGAAGCAATGCCTATGAATAATGCGGATTTCTCAAAATTTAAGAAGGATTCTCCATTTAGATGGCAAATGCAGGCAATAAGATACCTAGGTGTACAAATAAACAAAAATCTCGGCCAATTATATAAACTCAATTATTATCCACTAATGAAAAAATTACAGGACGATTTAGAGCATTGGAAAGATTTACCACTAACACTAATAGGAAGGATAAACTGTATTAAAATGAACATTTTTCCAAGGATATTATACTTATTTCAGGCATTGCCAATACAACTGACAGAAAAATTCTTCAAAGAGTTAAAGAAAATAATAAGGAAATTTTTATGGAGAGGGGGGAAACCGAGGATAGCACTAGATAAATTAACAGAATGGTATAAACAAGGAGGCTTACAATTGCCAAACTTTAAAAATTTTTATAGAGCCGCACAATTAAGATACCTATCAGATTTTTATCAAACAAGGGAAAAACCAGACTGGACGAGACTAGAATTAGATAAAATAGGGGAAAAGATACCTGAACACATATTATATAAATGGGATGAAAAATTGGTACAACATAGAACTTCTCCAGTATTACATCATCTCCTCAATATTTGGAAGAAGATTCATGTAGAAAGAAATAAAACAAATTATCAATTACCAAAACTAATATTGACGCAAAATAAGTTACTCCCTTTTACAATAGATAACCTTTCCTTTAGAGAATGGGAAAAAAAAGGGATTAAAAGAATAGAAAATTGTTTTTCAGGAAGTAGATTCTTATCCTTTGAACAAATGAGAGATAAGTACAATATAACTGGAGATACAGCGCTGGCATATTACCAATTGAGATCCTACTTGAAGGATAAATTAGGAAGCAGTTTGAGTTTGCCAGAGGGAAGTAACCTTGAATATGTGATTACAGATACAATGTTAATCAAAAGATTTATAACAAATATGTATATTAAACTGCAAGAAAAGGAGAATGAGGAAACAAATGGTAAAACTAAACAAAAATGGGAACAAGATTTAAATATAAAGATAAAAAAGGAAACATGGGAGAAATTATGTTCTGGAACGATGAGAAATACAATAAATACGAGGCTACGTATGATACAATATAACTGGTTACACAGACTATACATTACACCTCAAAAGTTAAATAAATGGGACCCAACAGTATCTGATAGATGTTTTCGATGTAAAAAAGAAATGGGAACAACAATTCATGCAATCTGGACATGTGAGAAAGTAGAAAAATTTTGGGAAGATCTCAATCAGATATTAAATAAAATAACAGAAAACAATATACCAAAGAATCCAGAGATCTTTCTCCTAAGTAACATAAAAAACAAAGAATTTGGAAATGATTTGGAGGATGCACAAAAAAGATTTGTTAAGATAGCTCTAGCCGTAGCAAAAAAATGTATTATGTCAACCTGGAAATTGGAAGATAATCTGAAAATACAACAATGGTATATAGAAATGAATAAATGTATTCCATTGGAAAAAATTACATATAGTTTAAGAAATAATATTGAAATATTCAAACAAATATGGGAGCCTTACATTAAATACAATAGCGAAAACCTACCGGGGACAATCATTACCTAAGTTGATGGAAGGAGAAGGAAAGAAAAGAATGGACTCAGTAGAATTTCTGGTGTATTTTTGTTGAATGACAACATTGTCTGACTGGTTTAATGTAACCTAGATTGTATACCTAAAATGGATGGGAGGGGGGGGGTGGGGGGGTGGCTTGGGAGGAGGGGGGGGGGGAGAAAAAGTCACTGTATATGTGTGAAAAAGAAAAAGTGTGTATCATGGCTAATGTGATTTATGGTGTGAAAAATAAATTTTTTTTTAAAAAAAACAGAGGAGGTGGGGGTGATTAGCAGGCTGATGCCAATGCATTCTGGGATTTATTGTATTACTGTGCATGCGCTATACTGGTGCGGCGGCCAGCGGGCCACCTCTAATACATTTTTGAAATGATCTTGCGGGCCAAATATAATTATATCGCGGGCCAAATTTGGCCTGCGGGCCAGAGTTTGACATGTGTGCTCTAAACCTTCCCTGTCCATGTACCTAAATATCTTATAAACATGACAATTGTCCCTGCCTCTGCTGCTTCCTCTGGGCAGCTGTTCCATATCCCCAAAACCTTCTGTAGGAAGAAGGTGGCCCTCAGCTCTTTTTGTTTTTAATGTAATTTAGACATACAGCACATTAACAGGCCCTTCCAGCCCACGTGACCCAGATTCATCTAAAGTAACCTCCCAATCTTTGGAATGTGGAAGGAAACTGGAGTGCCCACAGATACGGGGAGAACATAAGAAATAGGAGCAGGAGTCGGCCATCAATGAGATCATGGCTGATCTGATGATTGGCTCATCTCCACCTACCTGTCATTTCCTCATATCCCTTAATTCCCCTATGATGTAAAAATCTATCCAACCTTGCCTTAAATATATTTATTGAATTCTCCTCCACTGCTTCAATGGGCAGCAAATTCCACAGATTCCCCACCCTGTGGGAAAAGCACTTCCTCCTCATCTCTGTCCTAAATCTACTACCATGGATCTTGAGGCTATGTCCCCTAGTTCTGGCCTCCCCCACCAATGGAAACAACTCTTATCTGTGCCTTTCAAAATTTTGTATGTTTCTATAAGAAACCCTCTCATTCTTCTAAATTCCAGTGAGTATAGTTCTAGACGACTCAATCTCTCCTCATAGGCCAACCCCTTCATCTCTGGAATCAACCGTCTCCAAAGACATTGCATCCTTACAGACAGCAGATTCGAACCCAGATCGCTGGAGCTGTAACAGTATTTTTCTAACCATTATGTTAACTGTGCCATCACCCAGCCTATTTGTGAACTTTCTAATTAAATGAACCCAATATTATGAATGCCTTTTGAAGCCCCCTGTAGATTCTGGTGTCCTTTCACCAGAGCTTATGTTCCCCAGTCTGGTGTCGAGTGCAAGATTCAAGATTCCTTTTATTATCACTGGGATAAAATACAAACTGCTTACAGATACAAAAAAAATGTAAACTACACAAAATTTATTAAGGCAAACAAAGATTCACCATGAGCATTGTCTGGCGCCTCTAACAATAAGAGAAAGAGAAGCAAAGAGAGTCTGTCCAGAGTCATTAAGTGTCCATGGATTTGCCTCCAGCGCTCCCTCAGCCCGGAGTTGGCATCAGAACAAGTCTGTTGGGGGGGTGCGGCACAAATTGATGTTCGAAAACTCTGTCAGCAATGTGGAGGGGGGGGCCTTACCTACCATGAACCTCCGTCCGCCACCATCACACTTCCCCCTCCCTCTGACGTAGTGCGTGAGCTTATATCACGTGTCGACGCTAGTGACACTAGCACTGTGGGTGGGAGCACAATTCAATTGGGGGGGCCGATGTCTGCGAATTCGCCCACCCTGCTTTAGCCGCACAGACTCCTGTTCAATCCATCAGCGTATCGAGCTCCAGATCCAAACCTCCAACAAAATTAGAAAGCCTTCAAGGCCTGAAGCCCCTCTTGACCTCCAGCTTGTATTTGTTGGGCAATGTCTCCTGTTTCAGGGCTGCAGTCAACACGTTATCTCCAATGCTGATGGGTGGGACATTCCTTTTACTACCAGTAGAGGGGGCTAGGAAAATACTTCGATATCCAATGAACCCTGTGTGGTTCTGGTTGCAAAGTAGCAACCTGGTAAATATTTTACACTGTAGCACCATCTACTGATTGTCTACACACTGTGCGGCATGTCTGGCCGAGATGGGATGGAGTGATCATCTTAATGTTGCAGCTCTGGGTGGTTGGACCACCCAGTTCTGGTCGCCTCATTACTGGATGTGAAAGTTTTAGAGAGGGTGCAGAAAAGATTTACCATGATGCTTCCTGGATTGCAGGATGTGTCTCGTGAGGCAAGGTTAGCAAGCTGTTCTCTTTGGAGCAAGCAGGATGAGGGGTGACTTAGAGGTCAACAAGATTAGGAGCCGCATGGATAGGGTGGACATATAGCACCTTACAGTAGCAAATACCAGAGGCCATCTGTTTAAAGTGAGGGAAGGAAAGTTTAGGGGAGAAGTCAGGGGTAAGTTAATTTTACACAGAGCCAGCTCTTCAGCGCTTGACGTCCTGCTTTTCGGAAACTGCCAAAATATTTGGCCTGGAAGTCAGCCTGAAGAAAACTGAGGTCCTCCATCAGCCAGCTCCCCACCATGACTACCAGCCCCCCCACATCTCCATCGGGCACACAAAACTCAAAACGGTCAACCAGTTTTCCTATCTCGGCTGCACCATTTCATCAGATGCAAGGATCGACAATGAGATAGACAACAGACTCGCCAAGGCAAATAGCGCCTTTGGAAGACTACACAAAAGAGTCTGGAAAAACAACCAACTGAAAAACCTCACAAAGATAAGCGTATACAGAGCCGTTGTCATACCCACACTCCTGTTCGGCTCCGAATCATGGGTCCTCTACCGGCACCACCTACGGCTCCTCGAACGCTTCCACCAGCGTTGTCTCCGCTCCATCCTCAACATCCATTGGAGCGCTTTCATCCCTAACGTCGAAGTACTCGAGATGGCAGAGGTCGACAGCATCGAGTCCACGCTGCTGAAGATCCAGCTGCGCTGGGTGGGTCACGTCTCCAGAATGGAGGACCATCGCCTTCCCAAGATCGTGTTATATGGCGAGCTCTCCACTGGCCACCGTGACAGAGGTGCACCAAAGAAAAGGTACAAGGACTGCCTAAAGAAATCTCTTGGTGCCTGCCACATTGACCACCGCCAGTGGGCTGATAACGCCTCAAACCGTGCATCTTGGCGCCTCACAGTTTGGCGGGCAGCAACCTCCTTTGAAGAAGACCGCAGAGCCCACCTCACTGACAAAAGGCAAAGGAGGAAAAACCCAACACCCAACCCCAACCAACCAATTTTCCCTTGCAACCGCTGCAATCGTGTCTGCCTGTCCCGCATCGGACTTGTCAGCCACAAACGAGCCTGCAGCTGACGTGGACTTTTTACCCCCTCCATAAATCTTCGTCCGCGAAGCCAAGCCAAAGAAAGAAAGAAGGTTGGTTCCTGGAATGCATTGCCAAGGGTGGTACAATAGGGGCATTTGAAAGGCTTACCTCACCTGCAGCCTTCTATCTATTGTCACTTCATAGTCATGGAGGTGATTGCATCGAAGTGTCTTCTCACCTACCCTGTGAAATGCCTTCATGTTATTGGCCTCTACATTCCCAGTCTTCTCCTTTATTTTTGGAAAAACAGTCCCACCCTGATTGCGACACCCTGCCAGCCCAATTGTCTGAATTTCTTGAGTGATGTTGAATTATTTCACCAGCACACAAAGCCAGGCAGAGGTTCAAGGGAATTAGAAGAAGGAAAGGCATTCTTGTCAAAAAAAACTAAAGCCTTGAACATTCTTGGCAACTTTCCCAAACAAAATCCAACCCAATACCGCTCGGAGCCAATACATCCCGAGAACGGTTTGGGGCAGTTAGTGCAATGCCATTACAGATCCATCAATCGGGACCAGGGTTTGAATCACATGCTGTCTGTAAGGTGTTACACATTCTCCCCATGTCTGCGTGGGTTTTCTCCTGAGGCTCCTACATACCAGGAGTGTAGGTTAATTGGATGTCATTGGACAGCACAGGCTTGTGGGCCGTAATAGCCTGTATGCTAAATTTAACATTCCATATTCCTTTCCCACCATGGCAGCACTGTCTCCAGATCGCAGCACCACCCAGCCACAAAAGAACTACCTCTTTCGCAGCTTGGCAGTAGGCCTTGGCAAACTTCAGCAGCTGTGTAGGGGAAAGTGTGGTGGATGTGGAGCCGGTCTGGGGAGAAATAAAGTCTTAATGCATTTTTGATGTCACACCCAACCATCTGGAAGTTAGTGATGATCTCATCCATTGGCGTGTTTGTAGCAGGTGTTAGAGAGGGAGTGCCACAGATGGTATACAATTGCAAATTGTATATAAACCACACAATGAACTTTAGCTCCAATTTAGTGGCAGTGGAAGCAGTAGATCCTGGATTCTAAATTACATCCTCTCAGTAATAATGTTGCATAAGCAAGCTGTTCTTTTTTTTAAACCATTTATCTTTGGAAAGTTATGATGTAGCATTTCAAACTCAGTTGAGCTGCAGGCAATAAGGCAGAAGCCAACAGTATGAAGTTGTTAGAACCTTGGGATGTTCTGCTGTGTTAGTAGTGCTGCGTTAAGTCATTTGGGGCATGGATCTTGAGAAACTTTTTTGATAACAGGGTAATAAAAACACAAAGCTGGAGAAACTCAGAAGGTCCAACATCGCCCTTCATCCTCAAGCCCGAAACATTGGTGATGTATCTTTATCTTTGCTAAACTGTTTGACCTGCTGAGTTTCTCCAGCGTTGTGTTTGTACTTTAACCACGGTGTCTGCAGATTTTTACCTCCAGAACAGGAGAGTCTGATTTGAGGGTCCATAACATTTAAGATTGGAGCTTTAGAGGAGAATCTGAGGAAGAATGTTTCCACCCAGAGGATGGTCAGAATCTGAACACTGATGGATGGGGTGGTTGTGGTGACACCCAGTCCTCGCACATAAGGACATTCCACATCCTGAAGATGAACACCCTTCCCCTCCACCATCAGATTTCTGAATGGACAATGAACCAGAGACTACCTCACTTTCTCCTTTTTATTTGCACTGATTTATTTATTTTGGAATATAATTAATCACAATGTTTACACTGTGATGCTGCCACAAAACAACAAATTTTGTGACGTATTCATGGCCAGGAATCCTGATTCTGATTTCAAATTCACCTGGCTGGAATCAACAAGCTGGCTGGGTCTTTAACCCTTTGGACTCCATGTCCCAGTTTTCCGGGACGACCAACAAGCCCATATACTCTGTGAACCCATTTTCCAGGACTGGTTTTATACTAAACCCCCAAATGGTTCATACTGTACTAGTGTTTGTATTGTAGTTTACCCACACACCCAGTCTGGAGTACACATTATGAAAGGGTAAAAATGGCCAGAGTCCAAAGGGTTAATGCATGAAGCTGGGTTTGAGAAGTTGCTGAACAAAAGGAGAACGCTGCCAGGTCAGGCACTGTCCTCGAGTGGTAATCTAAGCATGCCAGGTGAATATCTTGCAGACATAACTGGCAAGACTCCAGGTAAAACTGGTCACCTGAAATAGCTGGTCAACATTGAATCCAAAATATGCCTTGAAGGAGAGGAGACAGAAGTTGTTCCTTCAACTTGCAATAGCCTTTGGTAGAACAGAATGTATCGGGTGGCACAAGTTCGTGGGTCGAAAGGTCCTGTTTCTGTGCTACATGTCTAAATCAGTGGTTCTCAACTTTTTTCTTTCCACTCACATCCCACTTCAATTATTCCCTATGCCATCGGTGCTCTGTGATTAGTAAGGTGGGATGTGGATGGAAAGAAAAAGTTTTAAAACCACTGTTTTAACTGTCCCTAATTGACTCGTTATGTGCACAGTTTCATAACTCCAAAGGAAATGGGCCAATGACAATTTTCCCAAGCAAAATATTTCAGTAACGATTGGGTCTAGAGCAGTGGTTCTCAACCTTCCCTTCCCATTCACATCCCACCTTAAACAATCCCTTACTAATCAGAGAGCACTGATGGCTTAAGGATTGTTTTTTTTTGTTTTTTTTTATTTTTTTTATTTTTTATTTTTCACACCATAAATCACATTAGCCATGATATACACTATTATTTTTTCACACATATACAGTGACTTTTTCTCCCCCCCCCCCCTCCTCCCAAGCCACCCCCCCACCCCCCCCCCTCTCATCCATTTTAGGTATACAATCTAGGTTGCATTAAGCCAGTCAGACAATGTTGTCATTCAACAAAAATACACCAGAAATTCTACTGAGTCCATTCTTTTCTTTCCTTCTCCTTCCATCAACTTAGGTAATGTTTGTCCCTGGTAGGTTTTCGCTATTGTATTTAATGTAAGGCTCCTATACTTGTTCGAATATTTCAATATTATTTCTTAACCTATGTTATTTTTTCTAATGGAATACATTTATTCATTTAAATTTAGTAGTTTCTTCCTTTTAATTTGGTTATGTATTCCATTAATATTTAAAGTCATGTAGTTCAGCGTAGCCCTTTTATATTTTGTTTATCTTCTCTTTCCGTTTTTCCATCATTACCTTTCCTCCTTTTCCATTTCTGTTTTCTTATTTTCAACTCTTTATAAGACAACATTCCTACAACATCCAACATTTTCCTTATTCTCCTATTTCTATCTTATTTATCCCCAATCTCCCCTTCCCCTCCTGAGTTGTCCTTTATCCCTTGTCGGACAACCACATCTCCCCTCTCCATTTGGATTTGCGAATCCACTCGCAAGCGTCAACTGATTTTGCAGTGACCGCTATTTCCCCTCACCCCGCCCCCCCCAGAAAAGATTTCACTTTTCATATGTCACAAAGGTCACTCTTTTAATTCCCTCCTTATTCTCTCTATTCCATTACCTTCCCTTATTAATTCTTGTCTATACTATCTATATTTTCCTCTAAGTACAGATACATTCACGTATGCTCATTGTCTCTATTCACTCTTATACCTCTTTACCCGCATACATATCAATCGTGATCATTTTTACTCTCATTACCCGTCTTCATCCCTCAGTCTATTTTTGTCTTTACCCACATACATATCAATCGTGATCATTTTAACTCTCATTACCCGTCTTCCTCCCTCAGTCTATTTTTGTAATTGTTCTGCAAATTTTCGTGCTTCTTCTGGATCCGAGAATAGTCTGTTTTGTTGTCCTGGAATAAATATTTTCAATACCGCTGGATGCTTTAGTATAAATTTATACCCTTTCTTCCATAAAATCGCCTTTGCTGTATTGAACTCTTTTCTCTTCTTTAGGAGTTCAAAACTTATATCTGGATAAATGAAGATTTTTTGCCCTTTATACTCCAGTGGTTTGTTGCCCTCTCTTACTTTTTCCATTGTCTTCTCCAGTACCTTTTCTCTTGTAGTATATCTTAGGAATTTTACTACAATAGATCTTGGTTTTTGTTGTGGTTGTGGTTTAGAGGCCAATACTCTATGTGCCCTTTCTATTTCCATTTCTTGCTGTAGTTCTGGACATCCTAGGGTCTTAGGGATCCACTCTTTTATAAACTCCCTCATATTCTTGCCTTCTTCATCTTCCTTAAGGCCCACTATCTTTATGTTATTTCTTCTGTTATAATTTTCCATTGTATCTATTTTTTGAGCTAGTAGTTCTTGTGTCTCTTTAGTTTTTTTATTAGATTCCTCCAATTTCTTTTTTAAGTCCTCTACCTCCATTTCTGCTGCTACTGCCCGCTCTTCCATCTTGTCCATTTTCTTTCCCATTTCTGTTAAGGTCATCTCTATTTTATTCATTTTCTCTTCTGTGTTGTTTATTCTTTTTCTTAAATCCTTAAATTCCTGTGTTTGCCATTCTTTAAATCACTCCATGTATCCTTTAATAAGAGAAAGTATATCCTTTATCTTGCCTTTCTTTTCTTCTTCTATTTCACTGTACTCTTCCTCTTCCTCTGGGTTGGCCATCTGTTGTTTCTTTGTTGCCCTTTCCTTCTCTTCTTTCTTGTTTCTATTGTCTTCTGTGGTCTCTTCTTGCTGCAGGTGTTCTGCAGCTGTCGTTGCCGGCTGTGGAGATCGACTCCCCAGCTGGTCCCCCCCTCCCGTCGGTGTGTTTTTTTTCATTCGCATCGCACATGCGCGGTTGCGCACTTTTACTCGGCTCAGCGAGCCATTTTTGTAGTCCATTATTTACCGACCTGAGGGAGCGGGTTTCTCTCTCTGCAGCGGGCCTCTTCGGACAGGTAAGGCCTTCACCTTTTTCCTCCTTTGTCTTCTCTTCCTCTCTTCTTACCGTTGCTTTCGATTTTTCTTTTTTTGTCGCCATCTTCTTTCCACCTTTATACTCACTTTTCTGTAACTTTTATTTCTGTGCCTCTGTGTTTTCCTTTGTTTTTCCCGACTTTTCTGGAGAGGGCTGGAGTTCACCGTCCGGCCACTACTCCATCACGTGACTCCCCTCCCTTAAGGATTGTTTAAGGTGAGATGTGAGTGGAAAGAAAACAGTTGAGAACCACTGGTGTAGAGCTAGGTCTGGCATTGTGCCTTCACTTCAAAGTTGTCATGTTTGATTTCTTCAATGCAGAGTTCAACATCATGAGCACCAAATATCATTACTGACATTTCAGGCCTTCAAGGAATTGCTTATTTCTTGAAAAAGGGCTCAGGTCTGAACTATCAGTGATATATCTGTACCTCCTATGGATGCTGCGAGACCGGCTGAATTCTTCTTGTTCGTTTTTATTAAAATATAAAACTCTCCAGAGAGTTGTTAACTCGGCTTATGACATCACAGACACCAGACTTCGCTCCATCAAGCATATCTACATTAGGCCCGCGGGCCAGAGTTGGGTTTTTACTGAGATCATTGGGGTCTCTCTTCCTACCATGATGGACACCTACAACACACGATGCATGTGTAAGGCAAGTAACATTGTGAAGGACTTCACACACCCCTCTTGTAAATGTTTCTCCCTTCTACAGTCTAGAAGGAGGATCCGGAGCATTCGGGCCCACACATCCAAATTGTGCAACTTTTTTTTAATCTTCCAAGCTATCAGGTTTCTCAATTCCGAGAACATATGTGTACTAGTATATCATGTGTTTTTTTAAACAGCAAAAAAAAATTGATATACAGGTACACAATCCTTTATTCGGAACCCTTGGGGGACAGTGTGTTCCAAATTTCGGATTTTTCCAGATTTCAGAACAAAACCCAGCTGCCCCAGATTTAAGCACACCCAAATTGTACTGCCATATCCACCCCCTTCCAGTCGCGCTGCCATCTCCCCACCCCCCCCACCCCCCAGAATCGCACTGCCGTCTCTCTTCCCCCCCCCCACCCACCTGAGTCGCGCTACTGTCACTTTCTCTCTCTCTCTCTCTCTCCCTCCACTGTACCAGCACAAGGAAAAAATGCCAGTTTTTGGAGATTTCTGGATTTTAGATGTTCGGATAAAGGATTGTGTACCTGTACTAGTATTTAAACTATAGTGTACATAGTTAAATATACTATGTACAGTATATTTAACTCCTATTTATGTAAATCTTTTCCATGGTCCTGGAGAAATGCTATCTCGACTGTAGTGTGCATTGCATTAATAGTTATGGTATGAATGGCAAATAAAGGTGATTTTACTTTACTTTAACCACGGTGTCTATGTACTTTCGTGTTTTACCACTGGCAATTATATTAGTGTGTAAGGTGTGCTTAAGGAAAAAGACAGCTAAGGTGCACCATTTTGGAAAGTTTACCAGAGATGTAGGAATTGGGTGGAGGTTTGCACAGACTGAGAGAAAAAGAGAAGCAGTTAAGTGGAACTGTATTAACAACTACTTCGATGTTGGTGATGAAGTCGCTCTAATGAATGTTGAGGATGGAGCGGAGACAACACTGGTGGAAGCGTTCTAGGAGCCGTAGGTGATGCCGGTAGAGGACCCATGATTCGGAGCCGAACAGGAGTGTGGGTATGACAACGGCTCTGATTACGCTAATCTTTGTGAGGTTTTTCAGTTGGTTGTTTTTCCAGACTCTTTTATGTAGTCTTCCAAAGGTGCTATTTGCCTTGGCGAGTCTGTTGTCTATCTTGTTGTCGATCCTTGCATCCGATGAAATGGTGCAGCCGAGGTAGGTAAACTGGTTGACTGTTTTGAGTTTTGTGTGCCCGATGGAGATGTGGGGGGGCTGGTAGTCATGGTGGGGAGCTGGCTGATGGAGGACCTCAGTTTTCTTCAGGCTGACTTCCAGGCAAACATTTTGGCAGTTTCCGCAAAACAGGACGCCAAGCGCTGAAGAGCTGGCTCTGAATGGGCAACTAAAGCGGCATCGTCTGCAAAGAGTAGTTCACGGACAAGTTTCTCTTGTGTCTTGGTGTGAGCTTGCAGGCGCCTCAGATTGAAGAGGCTGCCATCCGTGCGGTACCGGATGTAAACAGCGTCTTCATTGTCGAGGTCTTTCATGGCTTGTTTCAGCATCATGCTGAAGAAGATTGAAAAGAGGGTTGGTGCAAGAACGCAGACTTGCTTCACGCCATTGTTAACGGAGAAGGGTTCAGAGAGCTCATTGCTGTATCTGACCCGACCTTGTTCGTTATCGTGCACTTGGATAACCATGTTGAGGAACATCGATCTACTCGAGATGGCAGAGGCAGACAGCATCGAATCCACGGTGCTGAAGATCCAACTGTGCTGGGTAGGTCATGTCTCCAGAATGGAGGACCATCGCCTTCCCAAGATCATGTTATATAGCGAGCTCTCCACTGGCCACCTAGACAGAGGTGCACCAAAGAAGAGGTACAAGGACTGCCTAAAGAAATCTCTTGGAGCCTGCCACATTAACCACTGCCAGTGGACTGATATCGCCTCAAACCGTGCATCTTGGCGCCTCACAGTTCGGTGGGCAGCAATCTCCTTTGAAGAAGACCGCAGAGCCCACCTCACTGACAAAAGACAAAGGAGGAAAAACCCAACACCCAACGCCAACCAACTAATTTTCCTTTGCAACCGCTGTAACCTTGTCTGCCTGTCCCACATCAGACTTGTCAGCCACAAACGAGCCTGCAGCTGACGTGGACATTACCCCTCCATTAATCTTCGTCTGCAAAGCCAAGCCAAAGAAAGAAGAAATTAACAACTACATTTTTTTAAAAAAAACAAGAAAGAGGTAATTAAAGAGGAACTTTCATCTTAAATTGTTGTCTGTGGAATTCATCAGTTTTCATTTGAAAGATCATAGTAAAAAAAAAGTGAACTTTTACAACTTTTACTTGTAGCTCTGATCATGTGATCGTGGACACGCCAGCTCCCTGGAAAAGTTATTGAGCGGACCTGGGTGAAGCTGGGGGAGAGAGAACGCATGCTCACACCGCCTGTCAAAGCGGACCGGCGAGAGGCAACCGAAAGGGCTCCTGGTCCGAGCCATGAGGGGAAGGCAGATGGTTTCAGTCAGTGGCCAGCAGAGGAGTTCCGTCAGCCTTGGGGGCAATAACACTGGGGGAGGGGATCAAAACGGACCAGGTCAAATATAAACAATGTTAACTGGGAAGGTGTTGACCAGGCGGGCGCTCCCTCCCTTGGGAATGGAGACCGGGCGGGCGCTCCCTCTCAGGTCAGTGCGGAGACCGAGCGGGCGCCCCCTCCTGGCAGTGCGGAGACCGGGCGGGCGCTCCCTCCCGTGGGAGTGGAGACCGGGCGGGCGCTCCCTCCCGTGGGAGTGGAGACCGGGCGGGCGCTCCCTCCCGTGGGAGTGGAGACCGGGCGGGCGCTCCCTCCCGTGGGAGTGGAGACCGGGCGGGCGCTCCCTCCCGTGGGAGTGGAGACCGGGCGGGCGCTCCCTCCCGTGGGAGTGGAGACCGGGCGGGCGCTCCCTCCCGTGGGAGTGGAGACCGGGCGGGCGCTCCCTCCCGTGGGAGTGGAGACCGGGCGGGCGCTCCCTCCCGTGGGAGTGGAGACCGGGCGGGCGCTCCCTCCCGTGGGAGTGGAGACCGGGCGGGCGCTCCCTCCCGTGGGAGTGGAGACCGGGCGGGCGCTCCCTCCCGTGGGAGTGGAGACCGGGCGGGCGCTCCCTCCCGTGGGAGTGGAGACCGGGCGGGCGCTCCCTCCCGTGGGAGTGGAGACCGGGCGGGCGCTCCCTCCCGTGGGAGTGGAGACCGGGCGGGCGCTCCCTCCCGTGGGAGTGGAGACCGGGCGGGCGCTCCCTCCCGTGGGAGTGGAGACCGGGCGGGCGCTCCCTCCCGTGGGAGTGGAGACCGGGCGGGGGCTCCCTCCCGTGGGAGTGGAGACCGGGCGGGCGCTCCCTCCCGTGGGAGTGGAGACCGGGCGGGCGCTCCCTCCCGTGGGAGTGGAGACCGGGCGGGCGCTCCCTCCCGCGTCAGTGCGGAGACCGGGCGGGCGCTCCCTCCCGTGGGAGTGGAGACCGGGCGGGCGCTCCCTCCCGTGGGAGTGGAGACCGGGCGGGCGCTCCCTCCCGCGTCAGTGCGGAGACCGGGCGGGCGCTCCCTCCCGCGTCAGTGCGGAGACCGGGCGGGCGCTCCCTCCCGCGTCAGTGCGGAGACCGGGCGGGCGCTCCCGCGTCAGTGCGGAGACCGGGCGGGCGCTCCCTCCCGCGTCAGTGCGGAGACCGGGCGGGCGCTCCCTCCCGCGTCAGTGCGGAGACCGGGCGGGCGCTCCCTCCCGCGTCAGTGCGGAGACCGGGCGGGCGCTCCCTCCCGCGTCAGTGCGGAGACCGGGTGGGCGCTCCTTCCCGTGGGAGTGGAGACCAAAAGGGCTCTACGTCCCAGCGGAGCTGCCGGTAAGCTCCCTCCCGTCCGCTACAACCCTGCGGCAAAGGCGCAACCGCGGCGCGCCGACGACTGGACTGACAGCCGCCACTCAGGAAAGGGGCGGGACTCCAGTGCGGTCCCGCCTCCCGGCGAGGCGGACCTGGGAGGAGCCAGCCGACCGGCCAGTAAAGGCGGAGCGGGCAAGCGCAGCACCCGCCTCCGAGGTTTGAATCCCAACGGTAGCGATGGTGTCCCGGCTCCTCTCCAGGCTGGTGGTGTGAGTATGCGGCTCCTTCCCCAATCACTCCGGGCCACAACCCCGCTGACACTCGCCAGGGAATCCCTGCACTCCCTTCTTGTTCACTTCAGCCTTTTAAAAGAGATTTCAAGCACGACTTCCTTAAATTAAAGCACGTGTTTCTGCTTGTTGCTTTGCAAACATGTTGACGTGGGTTATTTTAGTCTGTTGAGTTGGGCAGAGCAGTTTGCAGGGAGATTTCTGGTGCTGAGTTGGGCAGAGCAGTTTGCAGGGAGATTTCTGGTGCTGAGTTGGGCAGAGCAGTTTGCAGGGAGATTTCTGGTGCTGAGTTGGGCAGAGCAGTTTGCAGGGAGATTTCTGGTGCTGAGTTGGGCAGAGCAATTTGCAGGGAGATTTCTGGTGCTGAGTTGGGCAGAGCAGTCTGCAGGGAGATTTCTGGTGCTGAGTTGGGCAGAGCAGTTTGCAGGGAGATTTCTGGTGCTGAGTTGGGCAGAGCAGTTTGCAGGGAGATTTCTGGTGCTGAGTTGGGCAGAGCAGTTTGCAGGGAGATTTCTGGTGCTGAGTTGGGCAGAGCAGTTTGCAGGGAGATTTCTGGTGCTGAGTTGGGCAGAGCAATTTGCAGGGAGATTTCTGGTGCTGAGTTGGGCAGAGCAGTTTGCAGGGAGATTTCTGGTGCTGAGTTGGGCAGAGCAGTTGCAGAGAGATTTCTGGTGGTCTTGTGGGATTGCATTGCAATCTATGATAGACTAGAAGGGCAGAACTTGGAAATTAGGAAACCAGCTTTAATATAATTGAATGGAGGTAGTCTACTTGTAAAAGGAAAATAATGTACACTCTTTGACCTCCTGAGTTTCTCCAGCATTGTGTTGATCATAATGTCAGCAGACTTTCGTGTTATACTCCAAGTTTATTGTCATCTGATCTCACAAGTATAATCTGACAAAACCGTTCTCCAGTCCTCCGTAGAAAACACGCAGGAACACAGCCGTACATAACGCACGCACAGACAAATAATACACATGCAGGACAAGTATTTGTCGATATAAATAAATGTTTTTTCATGAATGTTTGAGTCTCAGATGGTCAGTGTGAGCAGTTCCTTTGGTCGTTCATCATTCTCACTGTCTGTGGGAAGAAGCTGTTCCTCAGCCTGGTGGAGCTGGCTCTGATGCTCCTGTATCTCTTCCCCGACGGGAGCAGCAGAAAGATGCTGTGTGCTGGTTGGAAATGGTCCACAACAATTTTCTATACCCTCTTAAGACAACTATCCCAGTAGATCACGTCAATGGTGGCAGTGGAGGGAGACTCCAGTGATCCTCTCTGGGAAGAAGCTGTTCCTCAGCCTGGTGGTGCTGGCTATGATGCTACAATTTTCAAATTTGGGCATACAGCACAGTAACGGGCCCTTTCAACCCTTTGGCACCCAATTAACCTACAACCCCTGGTAAGTTTCAAATGGTGGGAGGAAAGCGGAGCCCTCAGGGGACATCCCACGCAGACACGGGGAGAACGTACAAAGTCCTTACAAGGCAGTGCGGGATTCGAACCCCAGACCTGATGGCTGGTGCGCTAACCGGTACACCAACCATGCTATTTTGATGAGGTTTGTGATATCAAGAACCAAATGCTCCCTTAAATCTGAAGGGGTGTTTTCAAAGTTGTGTATCTTCTGTCTGAGAGGCGGGTGGAGAGTGAGTGGTGAGGTGGCTGTATTCCTGAGGCAGCAGGGGGTGCGAATAGAATTGCTGGAGGAGAGTGTGATGGCCTGAGGTGTGTTTCACAACTCTCCATGGGTTTTTGTAGTCTAGGTTGAGCAGTTCTGCTACCAAGCTGTAATACATCAGTGCATCCATAAAAATAGGTCAAGAACATGCAGAATTTCCTCAGGCTTCTAAAGATTTTGAGGCTCTTCTTGGCTTAGACGTTTGGTATTATTAAATCTAAAATCTTAAACCATTTCCACTTCAGCACAACTCCACCCTCCTTTCCCCTCTCTTCCCAAAGTCCCTGGCCATCTACAGCCCTTCTGCCCTTCTAGTCTGTGGCAAACAATTATTCTCCCAGTCCCACTGACCTGCACCTAGTCCGTGGCCCTCCATATCCCACCTGGCCATGTAGCTGACCAAATTCTCCTTAAATGTTGAAATTGAGCCCGCATTCACCACTTCAGCTGGCAGATCTTTCCACACTCCCACCACACTCTGCAAGAAGTTTCCCCTAATGTTCCCTTTAACCCTTTGGACTTCATGTCCCTGTTTTCAGGGACCACTAATAAATGCATATACTCCGTGTCCCAGTGTTTGTACTATAAAGGTTTATTCATGGACCCAGTCTAGAGTATAGATTATGGAAGGTTAAAAATGGATGGAATCAGAAGGGTTAAACGTTGCCCCTTTGTTTTGCTGATGTTGCGAGTGAGATTCCTGCCCTGGCTCAGTTCTCTACTTCCTGCTACTCTTTGAGATCCTCCTGACCACAATGGTGTCATCAGCCAATGTGGAAATGGAGTTGGGAGCAGTATTTGGCCTCTCAGCCATGAGCATACGAGGTGATAGTAGGTGGTGAGCTCTTGGCCCTTTAGGGCACCGGAGCGGAGCAAGGCGGTGAGGAGACGTCGTCTTCATCCTTAGATTATGGTCTGTGGGTCAGCAGGTCAATGATCCGGCTGCAAGAAAAGGAGCAGGGAGGTTGCATCAATGGCACTGAGGTGAAGATAGTGGGCAGCGTTAAGTTCCAGGGTGAATGTCTCCAGTGACCGATCCTACATTAATGTGGCCAAAGATGTGCCCCAGTACCTTTATTTCCCCAGGAGCCTGAGGAGTTTGACATTGCACCTGCTTCCCTTAGTACAGGTGTGTCGCTGCAGTGGGGGTGGGGCACCTTATTAAGGAGACCGAATGCTCTGTGCAGCCCCAAATACAGTCTCAGAGCTCTGCATAGATGCAGAAGGCTTCTTCTGCCTTGTAATATATTCCTCTTGAAATAAAGGCCAAAATACCATTGACCTTTTAATGATTTGCATGTTAGCTTTGTCTCACATCTTTCCACACGTCAGCATATAATAATCTCTCTTCAAACATTCACTGCTTTTCTGTCCTCCTCCTTTCTATGTGTCCTGTTTCAAGCTCAGTTTATTGTACAAGTTAAAACAGCGTTCGGTGCAAAACACGCACACATGCAGACAAACAACACATACACAGGACAAATATTCATATTTACAAATAAATAATGTTTCCTGAATATGAGTCTCGGCGGGTCAGTGTGAGCAGATCCTTTGGTCGTTCAGCATTCTCACTGACACAGGGGAAGAAGCTGTTCCTCAGCCTGGCGGTGCTGTCTCTGATCCTCCTGGATCTCTTCCCTGACGGGAGCAACTGGAAGTTGCTGTGTGCGCGGGGTGGAAGGGGCCCTCAGTCATTTTCCGTGCCCTCTTCAGACAACAATCGAGGTAGATCACGCTGATGTTGGGGGAGGAAGGTTCCAGTGACCCCCAGTTTGTGACGTTAGAGTGGAGTTTGGCACAGTGAACTCCAATGGCTGGTTTCAGGTTTGTGATTCAGCTGTTTGTGTTATTCCAGCTAGAATTTGTCTTTGATTTGGTATCTAGCCAGCTCTGTTTTAAGTCATTCTGGTAATGTTTCTTAAATTAGCCTCATCCCATCTTTATTTGGGTCAGTCCAATTATATTTTTCTTCCTCCTTTCTCTTCAAAGTCTACGTCTTGTCTCTAATTAGATTTTTCTCAGTCGAGTTGAAAGATTTTGAGTTCTCACCCGACCAGTTCCCAACTCCGTGTCTGTTCCGGGAAGAAACGTAGCTCACTGTGGATTTAATTACCTCAATTTAATAACCTCAAACAAAGTCCAGTGCAATGACGAATGGGCTTCAATCCTGATGGCCATAGTGATTGGCTCAATGCATTTACAGCACTTTCCCTAGGTGAGTGGGACATCAGGCCCACACCTCATCTGCCATCCCCTGTGCCTGAGTCTTTTAAATGCTCGAATCATACCAGCCTCCGCCCACTATTTTCTGTGGGGGAGAAAAAAAAATCCATGATGTGTCCCCTAAACTTTCCTCCCCTCATGTTAAACAGATGTCCTCTGGAATTTGTTGCACTTCCCAGGATGAAGGTGCTGGCTGTCCATGCTTTGTCCTCCCAACGTGCAGCACCTCGCACTTGTCCGCAATAAATTCCACCTGCCATTTTGCAGCCTGTTTTTTTTTCCCCACCTGGTCCAGATCCCGCTGCAAGACTTCCTCGCTGTCCACTGCACCCCCAGGCGCGGTGTTATCTTCAAATTCACCACAATATCCTCCAGGCCATTGATATGGATGATAAACCATGTTGGTCCCAGCCCCAATCTCTGAGGCACTCCACTAATCACAGGCATGGATGATGGGCTGAATGACCCCTCTGCATGCTGAATGGATTAATACTGTGTATTGTTTCATGGTTTGTTTTGGCACAGTTAGCACAATGCTTTTACAGCACTGGTGTCCCAGGTACAAATCTCGCGCTGTCTGAGAGGAGTTTGTGCATTCTCTCTGTGATTGTGTGGGTTTCCTCCGTGGGCTCCGGTTTCCTCCCACCCTTCAAGATGTACCGGAGTTGTAGGTTAATATGGGGGCAATTGAGCAGGTTTAAATGGCTGGAATTGGCTTCTTCCGTGATGTAAATACAATTTTACATTTAAATTTGTGTAATTTTCAGGAAATGTGCCAGCATATTGGTTGCAGCCTGTACGAGGGTGTAACCCGGATCTCAAATGGTCTGAAGGAGATTGTTTTGTGTGAAACAGGGAAGTGATTAAGACACCTGAATTGGTTTTTCATAAGGCACTTTCAAGCAGGGAAAACACCCGTCTGTAAAGGCACAGGTTCTTCGCCCTTATGCTTAAAGGCGTACCTTCCTGAATGTGCCATGGTCGGCTCTGAGGTGCCAATTCCAACCCTTCTTGGGGAAGAATAATTGGCGGAGTGCTGCCCTCTGCCACCTGACCTGAATGTACTGCCTTAGGAGGGGGCTGATTATGCCATCAGCCCGCGACCCCTCTCCCCACTCACCCCTCTTCCTCATGGCCCCCTCAAGGCAGGGGAAGCAGGTGGGAGCCATTAGCGGGGGTTGTCAGGGCACAGCGGGAGCCATTGGGGGCAGCCAGTGTGTGCTGTGACACCCTCACTGAGCCGCTTTGTTCTTTGGGGCCGCTCTCTGCGGCTCAAAACGCGGCAGAGCAATGGCCGTCTTCCCTAACTATAATCCCTCATGCACCTGGAACTGTTCTGGGAACCACAGAGCGGTTCCAGGTGTGTGGGGGATTATGGATAGGGAAGACGGCCATTGTGCTGCCACGTATTAATGACGGTAACACTACGACACCAGTCACCCTACCTCCATCGGATCCGGAGGGCGCTTTGAGGCGCCTTTCAATATGAATGTGATGTTGGAGCACCCTTTTAGGGCTGCTGTCTGAAAGGTAAGTTTTAGGTTTTGAGTCTGCTCTTATAGCCGGCCTCCAGGCGGAGGCCTGACATGAAATGGCCTACAAGTAGATTGTATAATCCCTTTGGACTCTGGCCATTTTTAACCTTTCAAGTCAAGTTTATTGTCATCTGATTGTACAAGTCTAACCAGATGAAACAGCGTTCTGTATGCACTCTGAACTGGGTGCTTGGGTAAACTATAGTGCGAACACGAGGATGAACCATTTGGTGGTTGGGTATAAAACCACATCCAGAAACCGGAACACACAATATATTGACTTGTTGGTAATCCTTGAAAACAGGAACATGGAGTCCAAAGAGTTAAAGGACTGTTTTTATAATGTAAACCCCTGCATCACAGTAGTTTTCAGTTGCCTGTGTGACAGATTATGTTATATTTTATATTATAGATGTGTTTCTGGAAGAGAGATTGTGGGGTTTTTAGTTCGGTCACACACAGATACAAATACTTCAAAACAGATCTCATTTAAAATACCAGAGCTCTGCTCAAGCCAGACAGACAGTCCAGGCTCCGAGTACCCTTGCAAAAACTTTGAAGAAGGCCTATAAGGACTTCACAAGTAGGTGTTAATTGGACAAGCTGTGGAGTAATGGATTATTGTTTTGGAAAGCAACAGATGAACAAACTCGGAAGATTAGGTTCGGAGCCGCAGGCTGTCTGAGTGCAGTTTGCTGTTCTAAGAGGGTCATGAGGTTTTGCAAGCAGAGGGAGTCAAACAGGCTTTTCTCACAGAGAGAGAATTCATTTCTACAGTTCAGCAGCAGGGACTGGAACATGAGAAGCTGGCAGGCTTTGAACCCTCCCCAATTTTAAGACAGGTAATGAGTTCTTAGTTCAGCCTGTTCAAACCCCTTGTGGTCCATACAAGAGGAGATAGCTGGCTGTATAATGTTTCACTTGTAATAAGAGAAACAGAAAAGGAACTCTGTGGTGACCTGAAAGAAAGGGGATATCATATGGAAAACCCTGATGGGGCAAGTTTCTTCGGCAAGACACTGAAGTGGCTCATCGGAAGGAATCAGTTTGTGTCTAATGAGCAACAAATCTCTCTCTGAAAACCCATAAGAACCTTCCTGAGCGGTAACCATTTATCTTTCAAGCACCAGAGCCTGGTGGAGATTCATAGATGTTTAATTTTGTGCACAATATAATTGCCTGATACTGGTGAACGTGAGAAGTGAGATTGGACTGTGAATTAAAGAACTTTTCTGAACTTACACACTCATTACGTACACGTGCACTTAGAATTAGAGGAGGGTTAATAGTAATAAGTTAAAGTTTGATCCTATTTTTATATTTAAAGAACATTAAAAGTAACTTTTGTTTAAGTATATTTGTCTTGGTGAATTTCTATTGCTGCTGGGTTTTGGGGTCCTCTGGGCCCATAACACCTGCCTGTAGGAAAATGCCCCATCTTCTTTTGGGGCCAGCTTATGGTGGTGAGATTGAAGCAGGAGCTCCCAGAGCCGGTGGGAGATCTACCACTTTTGCTCCCATATTGCTGCATTCTTAAATTATCTTTGATGGATATCATGAATAGCAACCAAAAAAAAGTGGAGCATAAATTGAAGCTTGCAGACCTAATATTCTACCTCTTTTTATTTTCTTTATTGAATCTTGAGCTCCCATGTCAACACAGTCGATCCTGAGTTGGCTTCCCTGGGCTTCACTCAAACAGCTGTTGAAGTAAAATGGACGGATTTATTCTATGGCTGTGCCATATCATGCTTGCAAGTTTTATCTTCCTAAGGAAACGAGGGAGGTGAAGCTGAGGAATTGCATCTGCTGTGTTATTTTCAAACCTGAAAACCTGACTGACCTTGTAAAGCTGCTGTCACATTTGAGCTGGTATAAAGTGAAGATTATTTTTTTCTTAAAAGAAGCAAGGTAGATCTGAAAGAAGCTTCCTGGCCTTTGAAAGTTCTTTGCATGTTTTTTTTAAACAGCACAGTACAGGCCCTTCAGCCCACGATGTTATGCCGACCCATGTATACCTACCAAAAAAAACTAAACCCTTCCTACCCCATAACCCTCTATTTTTCCTGCATCCATGTTCTTGTCTCGGTGTTTCTTAAATGCCCCTAATGTTTCAGCCTCCACCACTCCTGGCAATGCATTCCAGGCACCCACTACTCTCTAAAATAAATAGTTAAATAAACTTACCCCAATGTCTCCCCAAAACTTTCCTCCCTTCACTTTGTGCAGATGTCTTTTGGTGTTTGCTACTCCCACCCTGGGGAAATGGCACTGGCTGCCCACCTTATCTGTGCCTCTCAGAATCTTGCGGAACTCTTATAAGATCACCTTTCATTCTTTGCTCCAAAGAGAAAAGCCTGGGCTCTGCTAGCCTTGCCTCATAAGACATACCTCCTAATCCAGGCAACATCCTGATAAATTCTCACCTGACTCCTTATCATTTCCATTTAACACCTTTTGTTGGTCTGGATTCCTCCCCTGCCAGCATTGTCTGAACTCTGAGATTTCCTGCTTGTGGCTCATTCTGCTTATTCCTTGAGGAAGGGCTCAAATACATATTTGCTTTTTATGGAGGCTGAAAAGACCAACTGAGTTCCCCCAGAATTTTTGGTGTGCTTTTTACTACAATCATAGCATCTGCAGACTTTCATGCTTCACTCAACATCCTGGTAAATCTCTACATCCTCTCCACAACTTCCACATCCTTCCCATAATGAGGGGAGTTTAGTAAGAGTTTCCTTCTATTTGGAGATGGGGAAAAAAATCTTCCAAAGATAGGCAAATGGAAATCTCTAGCAGTTATCCAGAAGGAAACAAACCAGTGCACAAAAGCAAAGCTAAACAGTTGTTCAGGAGTGTTTGTTTTCCAAATTCTGTCAGTGCACCACAGTAATAAACTGTTTAGCATTCTTTCCTAAGAAGGTTGAAAAGTACCCATTAATTATGTACTCAAGCAAATTGAACACAAAACCCAAATACATCTTTCACCACACCTGCTCATCTCAAAGTTCCAAGCTAGTTTCAATGGTCCATGGTATCCTATGCCTTCTTCAGGGGACTGTTCTCCCAGTGCATTGAGCTGCCCCCTCCGCTCCCCTGAAACCCGTAGCCCTCGGGGTCTGCTCTGCTGAGCACAGGCAATGCTGGAGAAACTCAGCAAGTCAAGCAGTATCCTTTGTATAGCAAAGATAAATAACCAATGTTTCAGGCTTGAGTCCTTCATCGAGGTATCGATGCCATCTTGGGCTCCAAGACTCCGTGAGCATCGACATTAGAAAATCTGCCACTGCCGCTGTTTTACATTCTAAACAGGGCCACCGGGTGGGCAACCACTCTCCACGGAACAGTTTTCTAATATTTAAGTTGGTTTAAAGTCTCCAATAGCTCAGTGGTTAGAGCACTGGTCTTGTAAACCAGGGGTCGTGAGTTTGTTCCTTGCTGGGGCCTCATTTCTGTGAGGGGCGCTGGACAAAGTGGTGACTCTGTCTTCATTACGGTAGATAAAGTTAAAGAATTTTGTGAGTTTCTAAACATGACAACAATGGAACCTTTAAAAGAATCTTGTTAAACATTACTAATGTACTATAAGAGGTATGGTTAAAAAAAATCTTTATTAAGGTGATCTTTTCTTTAAATAGTCCAGCTCTCTCATGCTCCACATCCAAATTACACAAATCTGTTTTTCTGGGGCAGAGTCCAGCTTGCATTTACTGTGTACAGGTAAATGAGTGATTCTTTCCATGTGTTGTGTCGCACTATAGAGCCTTAAGCTATGGAAGGTTGCAAACCTTCACTTTCCTTTGGTGGGAACCACCCACGGTGATGCTCTGTTCTTTGATGTGGACAAAGACAGTGGCATGCATCCATTTAACCCTTTTGGGCCTGCTTCGCTATTCATCAATATCATAGGTGATTTTCTGTCTCCGTTCCATTTATAGCATTACTGCCACTGTGCAGTCCGAAGAGCTAGTTATCTCTGTTTTGAGTGCTTCCACAGAATTTTTAGTTTTTAAAAATCACAACTCTCTTCTCACTTCAGTCCTTTCTTCTCAAACTGTTTCCTCTGGTCCAAGAATCCTTTAACACGTACTAGTGTTTAAAAAGTCCATCTCGTGTGAAAAGTTGAACCCGCCCCCCCCCCCTTATTTTTCGTAAAAATATCTGGGATTTTCCGCATATCTCGTGTAAAGTTGGCCCTAGTCTCTTACCTCAGCCATGGCTGTCTGCCCATCCAATCTTCCTACGCCTCGAACATGAACTCTCACCCCCGCCGCCCGCCCACCCACAGGAACTCCTGATGCCTCTGATGACAAAGATGGTTGCCGTGGTCCCAACCTTCCCCTGTGACAGGACGTGTGTTTGATGCACAGATTCTACTATTACTTGAATTAATTGTGTTTTTGTTCTTTCTTCGTTTGGAGATTATTTGGACTTCTGCTACTGATGTGCTGTTTTGGATTCTAGTGTGAATTTCAGCCCCTCAGAAGTAGTTTCCATGTAATAATATATTTAATAATAAATTTAACATTAAAAATGGTCTAGAAAATTTGACTTTTACAAGGGTATATATGGTACTTCTCCTGACATCCAGCTTGGAAATCCTTTGAGAATTTTACATTTTGATGGGATTCCCCTCTCCTTCTTCAAGATAATGCACCTCTGTTTCTCCTCTTCGCCTCGTGAGTCTTTGATCCACTCATTAGACAAGTCTGCCTGTCCTTGTCCGCAGCTCCAAGTGTGGTCTCGATTGTTATAAGGGGTCCTGTTGTAATTAAATACCCTCTCAGTAAAAGATACTATATTATTTGCCTTCAAATCACTTGTGAATCTGCAGGTAGGCCCTCAGTGACAAGCACATCTCGATTTCTTTGGGGGAAATTCCAATTCCTCTCTATTAGGGTGACGTGATTAGCGCAATGCCTTTAAAGCGCCAGCAATCGGAACCGGGGTTCGAATCCCACGCTGTCTGAAAGGAGTTTGTACATTCTCTCCATGTCTGCCTGGGTTTTCCCCAGTTTCTTAACACCTTCTGAAATGTACTGGGGGTTGTAGGTCAATTGGGTGGCACGGGCTCGTGGGCCAGAAGGGCCTGTTACTGTGCTGTACGTCTAAATTTAACAATAGTCTGTTTTGTTATGGGCATCCAAGTTGATGACTTCACATTTTTCGATATTGCATTCCATCCACCATTCGCTCTGCTTGAAATGAAGTCTCTTTATATCTTCCTTTGTGCTGGTAATCCCATCAAATTTAGTTTTATCAGCAAACTCAGAAATATGCTCATTCCTGTCGATTGTGAATAGCTGGGGCCCAAGTACTGACTCTGCCTCATGTATCCACTGCCAAACCAAGTAGGACACATTCATTCTCACTCTTTGCAGTTATTACCCCCAATTTCACATGTTGTGACTTCATGAAAACCCTCTGGAGCTCCAAATGCACCAACATCCACAGGTTCCCCACTTTACCCATCCACCTGGTTACAAATTCCAGATCGTTTCCCATCAGTGTTCACTGGGCCCGATTTTATTCTTCTCAAGATGTGTGCTGTTATAGATTCCAACATTTTGCCTTCCTTTGGAGTATAATAGGTTTGTAATATTTTATAGTTTATTTTGCACTAGTAGTTCTTCCTGGCCTGCAGGAAAAGGAATCTCAGGGTTGTATGTGATGACACGCATGTACTCTGACAAGAAATCTGAAATCTGACTTTGTTTTTTATTTTCATTAGTTTCTGTTTAAACTTTATTTTCAAACAGGCTTGCATTTGGGACTTTGTATCCTGCGTACACGTCTTATAAAGCTATCAAGACAAAAAATGTGAAGGAATACGTAAGTACGATGAATTTGTCATTAGTCCAGAGTCTTGCTGCTTCAGGCATCCCCCGCAGTTGGAGGTGGCCATGTGCGGTTCTGCTCATTGTTAACAGCCACCCTACCATTCAAACCCTTGCCTAATGTCCCACCAGTCAAATCCTGCCACGATCTATTATTTGATGCACTATATGATCCACCTCGACACACACGCGTTGAACAGGACCATTTTCTGCATGGGTGTTCATGCTCTGGGTGAGCCCACGGAGAGAAATAAAGGTGCCATTTTTGAATTCTACCAATCGACAGACCTATCACGGCGTCAGTTTTGGGAATTTCAGCTGTTGCCAGGTGGTTTGAAAAGCACTATTTAAAACAACTTCCGAAAACAGTAATTTTAAGACATTGAATGGAATGGTTGATAAATCAGTGTTATTAATTAATTGAGTGAGATGAAGCCAAGGCTTTGGTAGTTTATGTTGGAAGCCTATTTAAAAGGGGCCCCGAGGCCTTTCAGCCTAATTAATCTTTCTCTTTGATTTTCTTTTCAGTCATACAGCACGGTAACAGCCCCTTCCGGCCCACGACCCCATGCCGCCCAAATACACCAACTAAACTACAATGCCCATACATTTTTGAATGGTGGGAGGACCCAATCAGACATGGGGAGAACGTACAAACTCCTGACAGACAGCCCTGGATTCAAACCCAGGTTGCTGAATATGAACTCTAGTAATGACCAACCTGCTCTTTTTTTTAAACCATAAATGCTCTTTCTGTGCCCGAAGATTTTATGAAATATTTCAGTTGGCCATCCATCCCTTTCCCTTCTCTCCTCCCCAGCCCCCAATTGCCCAATCCAACTGAAAGTGAACCAGTCTGACGCCTTAACCTTGTAACTTACCAATGCTTTTTAAAGAAAAGAACTATAAATACATAAAATTAACATAAAGAAGCTGTGCTAGATTTTCCTTGTGAGCAACGTCTGATGAAAAATTGCTGTCAGATGAGTGAGCTGCGGGCTGCTGGCGACTGTGGTTGATGGACTCCCACCAGGCTGCTGGAGTCTGGCTGAAGGGGAACCAGGTAATTAATGGTGCCGAGGGCAGGAAGGGCTCTTGAGGGGCCTCGGGTGCTGAAAGACCTCCTGATCGTGTCTAGGCTCAATTCAACGTGAATGCGTTGAATTGCGGTTGTATGTGAAAGATCAGTATGTGCAGGTTTGAGTGCAGTTACTATACTGCTGTTACAGCACCAGCTACTCTGGCTCGAATCCTGTGCTGCCTGTAAGGAGTTTGTATGTTCTCCCTGTGACCTGCTGTGTTCTCTGGCTTCACCCTGCCCTGCAAAAATGTATGGGGTTGAAGGTGAATTGGGTGTAATTGGGCAGCATGAGCTCGTGTGCTGGAAGGGCCTGTTACTGCACTGTATGTCTAAATTAACTCTAAATTGTAACGAATTGCATCATAACCATATTCCTCAATATCAGGAGGACATCTACCAGTAATTAAGGTGAGTGGGGGAAAAGTTTAGGGGAGATGGCAAAGATCTGTTTTTTAACACAGAGAGTGGTGGGCGCCAGGAATGCATTGCTGGGGTCTGTAGTTGAAGCTGATACCCATGGAACATTTAAATGTGACTCGGATAAGCACAAGGATGTAAGAAAAATTGGTGTTCTGGACAGTGAGGGAAGGAAGGGTCAGATTGATCATGGAATAGTTTATATGGTCACCTCAACATTGTGGGTCAAAGAAACTGTATCCAGTTTAAAATGGATGTGCATATTGTGAACTGTATTGTTACTACCTCATTCAGTTATTTACTTACGTTTGTCGGTATCACATTATCTGCAAGAAATTGTACTGTGAAACAGAAAGGCAATTTCCAGGTGATGTTTAGTGTGCTCTCTGGCCAGTTTGAATCGTCTTTATCATGAGGGGCAGTGGGAATCCTGTTAAAATACTCCTTCATTGTCAATAGCTGAGGAAGTTTCAGTAAACTGACATGGTATAAATGTGCATTGTCTCCATTTCTATACCTTTCTGATAAATCCAATTGGCATTTGATTTTTGCCTAGGTCCGATGGATGATGTATTGGATCGTGTTTGCAATCTTCACGATCGTAGAAACTTTCATGGACATATTTATTTCCTGGTAAGTTGTAGAACATCTCCAGCATATTGAAGGAGGTCATTTAAGAGACGAATATACTTTTTTTATTGTAGTAATTTGTTGAGAACAAAATAATTCATGGGCATCAGGAGCAGGAATTCATTTGGTGAGAAGATGTTGAAGACCAGTTTGCGAAGATGCAATGCATATTTTGGTTGTGGTGAAAGCTGTCCAACTCCCTGGAGTCTGAAATAAGCTAATCTTGACTTTTGCGCACCTTGATAACCGATAGGAGTTGCAGTCATTCTGCACGTGGATTCATTCCAGAGTGAGTAGGCAGGCAGCATGCAAATTAATGTTGCCTGCTTCAAGTGGGATTGATTGCTGGGGCATTGGTCTGTTGTTTCCGAAATGGTCAGTCTCAGTACCACTGATGGATAAACCTTTGATATCTTTTATGTCCTTTCTATCTTCCGTGCTAAATCTGCCAGCAATTGCATATGTTCAAAACCCGTCAGAATAAAACTCTTGCATTTTGTAAAAAAATTCACTCTGCTGCTGTAACTGCAGAGCTGCCACTGGAGCTGACTCCGGTGAGAGAGGAGACGACACAGTGCTCCTTTTGCAGGCTTTAAACGGCCTGTTAAAGGAGCCAATGATGTGTTTAAAATCCTGTGACTATGGGATCTGGGCCCAAGATGGCGATGCCCATGTTTAGCAGCGACCTCAAGGGATTGCAGACACCGGGGTAAAAGTAGACTGGCGCAGAGCACCAGGATCAGGGAGAACGTCCCTTTTTAGAGGAGACGACCCATGGGGCGGTGACCATGGTGACGGATCAGCGAGAGGCTCTGAGGCTGAAGAACCCACGGACAGCAGGCTGTTGGTGACTCAAGGCGAGGAACCCACGCCAGCTGCGGGCTGCTGGCAACTGTGGTTGAGGGACTCCCACCAGGCTGCTGGAGTCTGGCTGAAGGGGAACCAGGTAATTAATGGTGCCGAGGGCAGGAAGGGCTCCTGAGGGGCCTCGGGTGCTGAAAGACCTCCTGATCGTGTCTCGGCTCAGGTAGGCGATGGTTTGGACTGTGGCTGCAGGAGCGCGGGAGGCAAATTCATGTACACTCTGTCTGAGAGGACTCTTTTGCTTCTCTTTGAATGTCGGTCAATTTCCATTGATGCTGAATCTTCGTCTAAATTGCAGACTAAATGTAATTTTGTGTAATATTACATGTGTTTTACTACACGTCTCAATAAAAGAATCTTGGTGATACTGAACTGACAGATTTCAATTCAATTGGTTACAATTCTTAATAATTTCCTGATGCCTTTTAAATCCCCCTTTTTAAGCTTTTATAGCAATAACGATATTTTCCAGTGAACTAGTTGAGTTTAAAGTAAATGTAAGTTGAGGCCCCGCTGAGTGTAAAAGGAGTGTGGGAATGGGACCCCAGTGATTTTAAAGGAAGCATCAGGAGACACCGATACAGGAACCCATAGGTTTCCAAACAACAGGAGATTATTGGAGATTTGCGGCACAAAGTGATTTGCTGTGTGGCTGTCAGTAAGAAGTGAATGTTGGCTATAACATTATATATGTTGACCTGAGTTGGTTATTGATTTTGTGTTTTGCTTTCTGGATGAACCCTGATCTGATTTTTTTTTTCCAGTTATTCCACTGTGCAAAAACGCTGGAACTTTCCTCTGTTTGTTGCTTATCTTGCTGAACAATAAATCCCTTTCTCCCTGTAGGTTTCCATTCTATTATGAAATAAAGATTGTATTTGTCATCTGGCTTTTGTCCCCGTACACAAAAGGCGCCAGCTTGATTTACAGAAAGTTTGTTCATCCCACACTCTCTTCCAAAGAGAAGGTAAAGTGTATCCCTTGTATTAGGCAGAGCTATTCATAAAACTATAGTCATTTCTTAATCTTTGAAAATGTTTTGAAATTATTTGGTGCAACCATATATTTTAAACTTCTAGTCAAAGCACAGAGATGCTGGAGGAACTCTGCTGGACTCACAGCACCTGTAGGAGGTAAAGATGCATTACTGACATTTCGGGCCTGAGCCCTTCCTCAAGGTGTGAGCAAAAAGCCGGCTGGCATCTGAATAAAGAAACCTGAGGGAGGAGGGAAGAAAGGGCACTAATTGGACATGCGTTGGAGAGGAAAGGTGAGAATTGATTGAAGGGATGGGCGGCTCTATAAGTGCAGAGCTGGAGGAAGGGAGACAGAGGGGAAGGGAAAGAGAGATGGGTGGCAGATAGCGCCACACTGTTACAGTGCCAGTGATCGGGACCAGTGTTCGAATAAGGAGTTTGTATGTTCTCCCTGTATCTTCATGGGGTTTACCCAAGGGGCTCTGGTTTCCTTTCACCATTTGAAGTGTTCCGGGGGGTTGTAGATTAATTGGGTGGCATGGACTTGTCGGCTAAAATGGATATGACCAAAATTTTTTTTAAAAATTAAAAAAAGAGAGAATTCTACTTTGAAGAAGGCTTCAGGCTCAAAACATCTTTACCTCCTATGGATTCTGTGAGACCAGCTGAGTTCCTCCAGCATTTCTGTTTTTACTACAATCACAGTGTCTGCAGACCTCCGGGTTTCATTCCATTTTAAAATTCTAGTTCAGTTACTGGACGCCAACTGTCAACAAGTTCCTTCACGAGGAGGAGGAACTTCCCCTTGAGTTTGATCTGTAACTGCGTTAAAATACCCAACCATGCAGGTTCTGTGGTTGCTTTCAACATAACAGACTACATGATCTCATTTGGATTCCACATTTGCCATTTCTTTTGGTATTTGTCAAATACAGTAAAATCCTTGCAAAAAAAAAGGAAATAAATAAATATTTTAAATGTTAAAATTAACACAAATAAATAAAAGTTTAAAATTGTAAATGTTCTCTGAAGCAACCTTCACCCTTAAAGATAGGAGTGCCCCACCCGCAGCAGCTGTTTGAATAAAGTTTCTATAAAGTTTTGTTTGAATAAAATGGCGGCACCCAGGATGAAGGTCTGGCTGGTGCCACTAGGGTGACTCTCCCAAAGTTTCACCCTATCCCTGCTTTGTAAGAGTTTTTATTAGCATTAAGTATATGAGTAAGGTTTTATCTGTAAACTTGGAGAAGGGGGGGGTGCGGTTAGTGTAGCAGCTAGTCTTCTTCTTTGGCTTGGCTTCACGGACGAAGATTTATGGAGGGGGTAAAAAGTCCACGTCAGCTGCAGGCTCGTTTGTGGCTGACCAGTCCGATGCGGGACAGGCAGACACGATTGCAGCGGTTGCAAGGGAAAATTGGGTTTTTCCTCCTTTGCCTTTTGTCAGTGAGGTGGGCTCTGCGGTCTTCTTCAAAGCTAGTACAGCCCTCTTAAAGCACTAGCAACCAGGATTTGAATTTAAATTTTGCAAGTTATGCAAATTATCTGATTAAAGTGAACTTTACATAATTAAGGACGACAATACTGATTTTTTTTTTCAAGTTACTTTATATTTTGCACTGTCTATTCTTAATGCTGGTTATTTGGTTAGGCATTGTAAGAAGGAGTCTCAAGCTCATTCGCACATCCAGCATCGACCAGTTCCTATAGGTGTCAGATGCCAGGGGTTTTCCCCATTTTGAAGCTGTCCACAAGTTTAAATATTCCTTTAAGGCATTCCGAGATCATTCTTGGCTCTTGTTTATTCTTTATCTCGTCACCTTCTCTCTCTCCACCAAACTATGTCCGGAACTGTGACCACGTGTTGGGTACAATCATGACTGTTTCTGTACCAGCGAAAACACAAGTGTTAGCAGGCCAGGCACCATCTGAAAGAAACAGATTTGTAATTTCCTGTTGGAGGTATTGTGTCAGAGTAGCTGTGTTATCGCTGTTTTCTGTTTTAATTTCCAAATATCGTTTTTGATTGTTCACCACTTTCCATCCATTTTGCACTTCAGTCATTAAGTATCATTGTTCTAAAATGGCATGCTATTTGGGATATTAAGTGTGCAAACTTTGGCCCTTCAAAATCATCGGTGCTTGTTCCCTAGTTCAGCCATACTCAACCCTTTTATGGCTATTTCCACCCAGCCCCCCAGGACTCTGCTTAGTTTATGGGCCCCCTTCCCTGTAAAGCAGTCAAGTTTTGTTTGCTTCTGTACTCCTCTACTACTGACTCCTAATGATATGTGAGGTATAAAGAAAGAAAGAATTTAACTTGAATGTGCTGTGCCCTCCGAGGCAGGATGTGGGGTGAGCAAGGGCCTACATTGAGAATATCCCCTCTAGATGTTTGGAATCTCATGGCAACATCATTCCTTTATTTCAATGAGCAAAATGGCAGCAGTTCACTCGAATGTGATTTGATCCAGCATTGAGATTTAGTTTGGATGCACATTAAACTCTGGTTTGATAAAATGCTCATATGAACATTTTTTTTTTTAATTGCATTTTGGTGCTGAATTTGTCCATCTGTGAATAGTCTTTAAACACTGAGGTCCGCAGTCGCCGTGGTTGAAGTAAAAACACAACGCTGGAGAAACTCAGCTGGTTCAACAGTGTACATTATGTAGCAAAGATAACATTTTGGGCTTGAGCCCTTCATCAAGCTATTGTCTTTGCCTGGTTAAGCAAAGTAGATAATGACCAAGTAACATTGATGAATTCTATTCATTATTTAAGTTTTTTTTTTAAATCAGTCTATGAACTTCCTACGAACAACCGTAAAACACCTGGCTGATTTTGAGATTTGACTTGTTTTGTGATGATTTGGAAGTTTGAACTGGACATTTAAAATGTCATGAGGGTTTTTGTCATGGAACCTAGCTTACTGCGTTCAAAATGTTCTGTGGTAGTTGAACATTGGACAATAGCTTCCATATTTTTTAGTTGGATTTTATTTTCTGGAGTATTTTTCCACCTGGATGTTAAATACCTCAGTCACAGATTTATCAAGATGTCCCAAGCTCAACTGCAGGTACTGCCGCTATACGCAACCGTGCTTTTGCCTGCTGTTCGTACAACGATTACCAGTAGGTATCCAACCACTTGAACTCGATGTGATTGAAGGATTGAAGATGGAATTGGACCCTTGTTTTAAAATCATTAAAGTGGGAAATCCAGCCCCTTACTATTCCCTTGAAGTCCCAGTTTCTGAATGTCGATCACTATGTGGGCCAAGACAGCAGCAAATCTCTACACCGAGTGCTGTTAATAGCAATTGAGTGAATAAATAGTTTTGATCATATTTGAAGAATAGCTGCTCAGAAGGCCTGCTTTAAAGTTCAGATTTATTGTCCTGGTATATACATGACGTCAGATACAACCCTGAGATTCTTTTTCCTGTGGGCCAGGCAGAATTGCTTCTTATTGGTAGTAAAAAAAAAAAAAAAAAAAAATTACTCCAGAAGATCAAGTCAAGTTTATTGTCATCTGATTGCACAAGGACAAACTCACAAAACAATGTTCTCTGGTCCTCTATGCAAAACGCATACAAACCATACATATGAATATCAAGTATACATAATACAAGATACTTAGACCTGTAAACAAAGAAAGAAATGTAAAACTGCAAAACAGAGAAAAAAAATAAACAAAGTGCACGGGTAAGAGTCCTTAAATGAGTCCCTGGTTGTTGAGGAGTCTGATGGTGGAGGGGGAGCAGCTGTTCCTGAACCTGATGGTGCGAGTCTTGTGGCACTGATACCTCTTTCCTGATGGCAGTGAGAACAGAGCATGTGCTGGGTAGTGTGGCTCCTCGATGCTCCGACAGCAGTGTTCCCTGTAGATGTTATCGATGGTGGGGAGGGTTTTGCCTGTGATGTCCTCGGAGGCTTATTATTTGGATGAGCTGATGATAACATATCCACAGAACACTACAGCACAGAACAGCCCTTCAGTCCTTGATGGTATGCTGACCCAAATATTCCTTTAAAAAAAGTACTAAACCCTCTCTACCCTGTAACCCTCTTTTTTTAATCCTTCCATGTGCCTATGATACCAGCCTCCACCACCATCCATGGCATGGCATTCCAGGCACCCACAACTATGGTTTCCCTAATGTCTCCCTTCACTTTGTACAGATGTCCTCTGGTGTTTGCTACTCCCACCCTGGGAAACAGGTGCTGGCTGTCCGCCTTATCTAGGCTCTCATAATCTTGTAGACCTCTAAGTCTCCTCTCATCCTTCTTCACTCCAAAAAGTCCCAGCTCTACTAGCGTTGTCTTAAAAGACCTATCTTCCAATCCAGGCAGCCTCCTAGTAAATCTTCTCTGCGCCCTCTCCATGGCTTCCACATCCCACCTATGATGAGTTGACCGGAAGTGAACATAATACTCTTCACCAGAGGTTTGTAGAGTTCCATCTGAGGAAACTGGTGGATTCATATCAAAACCTGGTCTGGAAAGTGTCAACTAATTCTGCAGTCCTCCCTAGATCACAACAAGAACTTGTCTAGTATGATTGAACTAGCTGAGCAAGGGTCTGAAACCCGTGGGAAAAGCAAAGGTTTTTTTTTAAGGAAAGCAAAGGAGTCCATTATCATTTGGAATATGCATGCCAAATTGAAATCATTTTATTACAGTGATGAGGCCTGCTCTTTGTATTCCTGTCATTTCTTCCAGAGCATCCGACCTAGAATCATTGTGTATGAATGGTGCCCTCTTTTTTTTTGTATTTATCAACATGCTGTCATCTCCCATGACGACGAACAAATTAATTTATGGTCCTTTAAATGTTCCCCTTCAGTATTTTCTGGCACTGACCCACTCAAATGGTTTCATTGCATGCAAACCTGTCTTATTTAATGCAGGAAAAGTGCTTTTTTAAGAAGTAAAACACGGAAGTCTGCAGATACCAAGGTTGAAGTAAAGTTACAATGCCTTGATGAAGGGATCGAGCCCGAAATGAGTTCTGTATCTTTATCTTTGCTACATAAAGGACTGCTGAGTTTCTCTAGCATCGTGCTTTGGCTTTAAGAATGGTGCTGTAAATCCACAATGCTTAGCCACGCAAGGGTGGTTAAGGAGAGAAAGGAAGATCAAGTTGTTTTCGAATGAAAGTTTATTCCTTTTTTTTAAAAAAAAAGCATGCTTTTTCTTTCCATTTTCATTTTCCATCCCGTCAGGAAATAGATTGCCTCATCGTTCAAGCCAAAGAGCGTAGCTATGAGACGGTGGTCAATTTTGGCAGGAGGGGACTAAACCTGGCTGCAACTGCTGCCGTCAATGCTGCTGCAAAGGCAAGTATTAGAATGGGTCCGCTGCTTCAAACAGTCATCTTGGAATGCAAGTCAAGTTTCAACATCACTTGGGTTGGGTCACATTGGAGCAACAGGTTTGTGCCATTGCCTTATTAATGCTGGAATATTTCTTAGCCATTTGAGCTGAGAGCCGAGGGCAGTTGCTCAAGCATCCAAAGGCATGAAAGATAACTGTGTAAATGTATGCTATTGTCCTTTTTTATCATTTAACTTTCGACATACAGCACAGTAACAGGCCCTTTCAGCCCACGAGCCTGTGCCCCCCAATTGATCTGCAACCTCTGTATGTTTTGAAGGGTGGGAGGAAATCGGAGACTCCGGGGCAAACCTGCGCAGACATGGGGAGAACGTACAAACTCCTTGCAGACAGAGCTGGATTTGAACTCTGGTCCTGAACACTGGCGCTGTAACAGCGTTGGCTAACTGCTACACTAATTGTGTTGCCCTTTATGCTCCTTATATTGCCATCTTCAACAAGCTGAGCTGATTAAAAAAGAATCAAATTGACACGTGGCTGTGTGTGCACTAATCTTCACCTCCAGTACAAGACACTGGACTGAGTTAGTCCTAAATCCCTGTCAGTGCAGTTTGGAGTTCTGAGAGTCAAAGATCTTATTTCACTGTTTGAGGAAAAAACATTCTAATCTTGTCCAAATCCTATTTTGCATTCTTTCGCCCGATTTTTGATGGCTACTGACATAGCCTCATTGAAAACGGGAATTGTCTCCAAACTTCCAGCTCAAGACTGGAGCAGGCAAGGCGACCAGCTACCATTATGCCAACCTTCTACAGGATGCTATCAAGAGTGTCTTGGCCAGCTGTATCACGGTGCGGTACAGTTGCTGCAGAGAAATAGATTGGAGGACCATCCACAGGACAAAAACAGTGGCAGAGAGGATCACTAGAGTCTCCCTCCACCACCCCCCCCCCCCCCCACCCATCATTGTGATCTACTGGGATCGTTGTCTGAAGAGGTCGCACAAAATCATTGAGGATCTCCTTCCACCCTGCACTCAGCATCTTTCAGCTGCTCCCGTCGGGGAAGAGATGCAGGCGTGTCAGAGCCAGCACTGCCAGGCTGAGGAACAGCTTCTTCCCACAGGCAGTGAGGACGCTGAACGACCAAAGGAACTCCACACACTCTCTTTTGTATTTATTTATATAGATATAGTACTTGTCCTATGTATGTATTGTCTGTCTTGAATGTGTTATATCTAGTGTGTCTGCATGTTTTGCATTGAGGACTGGAGAATGAATGCTGTCATGACAATAACTTGACTTCAACTGAGCCCTTTGTAATTGATCATTTTTGTGTGTGTGTGTATACAGCTCAACTACAAGATGGGATCTTGGGTACTTTTGGATTTAAATTTTCCAAGGAATGCTCCATTCCCTATATAATAGGAATCACATTTCAAAGGTTCAACAGATGCATACCAAAAGTTCATCTGTCACGCTCTAATTAGGCCATGTAAATATTGGCTCGGCACATTTAAAGTTCAGATTTATTGTCACAGTACATTATATAGCATCGCTTACAACCCTCATTTTGCACTGTTCTCAAGGGAGATAGATGTATGTGCACATGCAAACAAATAAAGAAATGTAAACAACTTGACTGTGCAGTTAGAGAAATAAAGCACCATGCAAGTTGCAAGATGCAAACAGACCTGTCATCGAGCCACTGTGCTAACTTGATCAGTTTGCAGTTGCATGGTTGAGATATCCATACGATATTGATATTTTATTTTAAATGTTGGACCATTCATTTTCATCGGCATCCTTTAAAAATGTTCCTTTACCAGTCAGACCATTCTGTCTACATTTCACTATGGGAATAAAGAGGCCTCTCTTGCTTCCCCTGTATTACAGAGTCAAGGAGCACTCGCTGGGCACCTGAAGAGTTTCAGTATGCAGGATTTAACGAGCATTCAGGTCGATGAGCCAGCACGCTACAGCGATCCTCTTTATCCTGAGGAAGAGCTGATGGCCGGGGACCCCTTCTCTGCAGCAGGAGAGTATCGTGAGTCTTTTGATTTTGTGGAATTATCGAAAAAATGGGCAATGCGACAGATTCATTTGGAAGATAGGGTTTTATTTCCAGTCCAAAAGTTAAACAAGAATTGAATCTCAGGATCTAATAAGGAAAAGACTGCAGGATAGTAATCGGTAAATGCAGATGCTCAGCACAACGGTGATTTTTGTGTAAAATTAAACATGGACTAGGACCCCAAGATCAGAGGGATCTTAGGGTCAGAGTCTATAGGACACTCAAAGCAGCTGTGCAAGTTGACTCTGTGGTTAAGAAGGCTTACGGCGCATTGGCCTTCATTAAGCATGGAATTGAATTTAGGAGCCAAGAGATAATGCTGCAGCCCTATAGGACCCTGGTCAGACCCCACTTGGGGTACTGTGCGCAGTTCTGGTCACCTCATTATCGGAAAGATGGGGAAGCCGTAGAAAGGGTGCAGAGGAGATTTACAAGGATGTTGCCTGGATGAGGGAGCAGGCCTTATGAAAACAGGCTGAATGAACTCGGCCTTTTCTCCTTGGAGCGGCAGAGGATGAGAGGTGGCCTGATAGAGGTGTTTAAGATGATGAGGGACATCGATCATGTGGCTAGTCAGAGACTTTTTCCCAGGGCTGAAATGGTGGCCACAAGAGGACACGGGTTAAAGGTGCTGGTGAGTAGGTGCAGAGGTACATTGTTTTTACACAAAGAGCAGTGGGTGCGTGGAATAGACTGCCGGCAACGGAGGTCTTTTAAGAGATTTTTGGATAGGTATATGGAGCTTAGAAAAATAGAGGGTTATGGGAAAGCCTGATAATTTCATGTTTGGCACAACTTTGTGGGCATAAGGGCTTGTATTGTGCTGTAGGTTTTCTATTTAAACTCGATTGGTACTCTGGATATGGGTCTTCTCAGGTGAGAGTTCACTGCCAATCTTAATGCTGCTGTTACATTCAATCACTTTTTTTCACTCTTGCAGCTCAAAGAGCTCCCATTGCTGGGCCAAGCTGTCAGTTTGTAGAGAGCGACTCACAAGAGGAGTGCAAGTCTGACAGGGAGGCGGAGAGCCAGAAGAGTTCATTACGCTGCGAATTGCCAAGCTCCAAGTTAATCAGACAAGGGCAGGTTTCCAGAAAAAGAGGCAAAGGGGTAAGAATTCTTGCTGGGCACCACAGGGAATTCGGGGATATTTAATTTCCTCTAAGGGGTAAGAACCTCTTGCTGGGCACCACAGGGAATTCGGGGATATTTAATTTCCTCTAAGGGGTAAGAACCTCTTGCTGGGCACCACAGGGAATTCGGGGATATTTAATTTCCTCTAAGGGGTAAGAACCTCTTGCTGGGCACCACAGGGAATTCGGGGATATTTAATTTCCTCTAAGGGGTAAGAACCTCTTGCTGGGCACCACAGGGAATTTGGGATATTTAATTTCCTCTAAGGGGTAAGAACCTCTTGCTGGGCACCACAGGGAATTCGGGGATATTTAATTTCCTCTAAGTGGGCTAAGAGATCTTCCTTGCCCCCTTGATGAAGAGTGGTAATGAATTGTGCCAGTTATCCAGGACAATTGATGTGCATCATAGCTTCAAAATTCCTTTATTGTCATGTCTTCTTCTTTGGCTTGGCTTCGCGGACGAAGATTTATGGAGGGGGTAAATGTCCACGTCAGCTGCAGGCTCGTTTTGTGGCTGACGAGTCTGATGCGGGTCAGGCAGACACGGTTGCAGAGGAAAATTGGTGGGTTGGGGTTGGGTTTTGGGTTTTTCCTCCTTTGTCTTTTGTCAGTGAGGTGGGCTCTGCGGTCTTCTTCAAAGGAGGTTGCTGCCCGCCGAACTGTGAGGCGCCAAGATGCACGGTTTGAGGCGAGATCAGCCCACTGGCAGGGGTCAATGGGGCAGGCACCAAGAGATCTCTTTAGGCAGTCCTTGTACCTCTTCTTTGGTGCACCTCTGTCACGGTGGCCAGTGGAGAGCTCGCCATATAACACGATCTTGAGAAGGCGATGGTCCTCCATTCTGGAGACGTGACCTACCCAGCGCAGTTGGATCTTCAGCAGCGTGGATTCGATGCTGTCGGCCTCTGCCATCTCGAGTACTTCGATGTTGGAGATGAAGTCGCTCCAATGAATGTTGAGGATGGAGCGGAGACAACCCTGGTGGAAGCGTTCTAGGAGCCGTAGGTGATGCTGGTAGAGGACTCATGATTAATATTACATGAAATCACACAAAATTGCCTTCTGCCTGCTATCAGGCAGACAGTCACCACTAGGGTCACCTGGTGCCCCTTACTATCAGTGAAAGAAGCAAAACAGAGTTCCTTTCAGAGCCAGTGTACGTCCGTGGATTTGCCTCCCATCGTTCCTGTAGACTCTGCAGCCGCATAGACTCCCGTCCAAACCATCGGCGATCCGAACTTCCGACACCTTCTCGAATCCCAGCTCCGATACCTGATTTCCACGATCCCGACTCCAGCAGCCTGAGCAGATCCCCCAACTGCAAGTCGCCCGCAGCCAGTGTGAGTCCTTCACCTGGCTGCCACCATGGTCACTGTCCTGCCAAGGCATTTCCTCTTCCTCTACCCGACGGGGGTGAGGGATGGGTGTTTGGTGGGGTGGTGGTTCTCCCCCCTTTCTGGTCCACTGTTTCCCCCAGAGTCTGCAAACCCACGTGGCTGTTGCCGAGCGCAGGATCCACCATCTTGGGCTCAAGGCCACGGTTGCAGGATTTTAGTTTAAAAGCACCATTGGCTCCTCCAATGCCTGTACAGAACTACCAGCATTAGGACCCTTTAGAACAGTGCTGTATCTCTGCATATTCTACAAGTCACTGTATATGTGTGAAAAAGAAATTGTGTATATCATGGCTAATGTGATTTATGGTGTGAAAAATAAAAAAAATTTAAAAAAAAAAAAAAAAAAAAAAGAGAATGGCTGCCGAAGAACACATTGGCACTGTGGCAATGCTTTGTGTTACCAGGTGTCATGACTTCAGGGTCAGTTATATTGTCAAGCACCCAACTCCCACACTGATATGTCTGTCCATGGCCTCATGCACTCCCAAACCAAGGTTACCCACAAATCAGAGAAACAACAGCTAATATTCCATCTATGCCAGTGGTTTCTTTCCACTCACATCCCACTTTAAGTATTCCCTGTGCCATAGGTGCTCTGTGATTAGTAAGGGATTACTTAAGGTGGGACTCGGGTGGAAATAAAAAGTTTGAAAACCACTGTTTTAATTGTCCCTCATTGACTCGTTATGTGCACGGTTTCATAACTCCAAAGGAAATGGGCCAATGACAATTTTTCTCAAGCAAAATATTGCGGCAACAATTGGCTCAAGAGCAGTGATGCTCAACCTTCCCTTCCCACTCACATCCCACCTTAAGCAATCCCTTACTAATCACTGATGGCATAGGGTTACTTAAAGTGGGATGTGAGTGGGAAGAAAAAGGTTGAGAACCACTGGTCTAGGCCCTTTCCAACCCGATGGCATTAATATCGACTGCTCCAGTTTCCGTTAGGCCTTTCTTCTGTTTCCCTGATTTTTCTGCAACCCTCTGTCTCCTTTCCTCCAGTTCTCCTCCCTCTTCCCTCTCCCTTCAGAGCTACCCCTTCCTCTCACTTCTCAGCTGCCCTCCCACTGATACCCACCTATGACCTCCTGCCTGTGGGCCTCTCTTCCTTCCCCTGCTCTATCTTCCCTCCTCCCCCCCCCCACCATTTTATTCAGGCACCTAACTGCTTTTCATTTCATCCTTGATGAAAAGCTCAGGCATGAAACGTTGGTTATGTATCTTTCCCATTAAGAATGCTTTCGATCTGCTGAGTTTCTCCAGCACTTTTGTGTATTAAGTCACGACTTCTGAGTAGGTTAGTTGTCAAGCGACTTCTACGGTAGTTTTCAGATGTCAATTGTTGTACCCTGCTGGTTATTTCACTGAAGCATGAGTTTCCAAACCTACAGAAAGTTTAGACCCAGTCATTGTAATTGCAGGATTCCAGCAGGCTGCTTAATATGATGCTTTGAGGACCTCCAGTGGATGGAAGTGGGACTGTGTGCCTCATGACTCTTGCAAAAAAAGGGATATGGCTGCTGCCGAACACAGGCCCAGGATTTTACAGGGTCCTTTAACAGGGTGCTTAAAGCCTGCACGGAGCCATCAGTAGTTGGACTGGCAGCAGAACCCTGTGGAAGAACCCTGTGTCCCTTCTCTGCGCTGCCATTGTTGCAGCTCTGGTGGTGTTGCCATTTTTTTAGTGCAATACACAGACGTGCTGGGGAAACTCAGCGGGTCACATGACATCCACAGGAAGTAAAGGATAACCCACGTTTCAGGCTTGAGCCCCTCGTCAAGGCAGTCATGATGTTCGTGACCTTCGAAGTTGCTCCAGCTCCTTTGTGGGTGGCAATCTTTGTCGACAAGATAGCAAAATGACTATCAGGAAGTGCTGGGAGGGATGCAGAGCGAAGTAGGCACGTGCTGGAGAAACTCAGCAGGTCACGACACAACCCTAGGAAGTAAAGGGTAACCAACGTTTCAGGTCTGGGCTCTTCATGGGTGCTGCGTGCGTGACCTACTGAGTTTCTCCAGCATGCTCTTCCACAGCACCTGCAGATTTTCTTGTTTGCCTGTTCAAATTCCCCCATCAATCTGCCTTCTGAGGGAGTTTTCCTCTAGAAAACCTACTAATTAACTGCAGCAGGTGAGCTTATTGTTTTAATACAGCATTCCTATTATCTGAAATCTCAAATTCTCTGTTTCTAGGGTGCAACCAAATCAATGAAAAGTGGGTCAAAGAAGAAGATGGTGCAGTCTAATTTTGACACCTTATGAGCACTGGAAAAAGTCATTTGGCATTCGGGAGAAGCCCTGTGCTGCACAATCAGGGTAAAAAAAAACACCACTGCTGTTCTTGATCACTGGCAGCTTTGAAATCTTATCTTGTGCTGTGTTTTATTGTCTTAGTTACCCCATAATCAGGGTTAACATCTTTGAAGCTTGAAAAGGCTAGATGGCAACTAAAGATTCAGCATTGTCACTTACCAGGACGTGTTGACAGCTGGTTTGTGATTGACTTGATAAGAGGATCTGTATGTCTAAAGAAATTCCTGTACCTCCTTCAAGAGAAGCAGACATTTGCTTGGACTGGTTTTTAAGGGGTTGGGGGGAGGGGTGGGAGATCTTCCATTTTCATGTCAAGTTCAAGGTTTCTTTTTGCAAGTTCATATTTTATTAGCTTTATAACATAAATTGATTTGTTTGTGGACTGCTCTTAATTTGGCAGGATGGTGAGATGATAGACCAAGCTTGTACTGAGACTGCCCTCAGTAATGTTGAACAATGTTTTTTTTCCCTCACGTTTTTAATTAAACTACATTTGACAATCCCTGAATTGGCGCAATAATACATTTTCTCACAGACTTAATCTAGACTCTCGTGCCTATGGGATAAACTTGCTACTTAAAAGTAAAACTTTTTTTGGCAAGTATGCTTTGGAAATGTCAACACTGCAGTATCAAAAATGAAAGGTCTGCTTTTCCATTTCCATGTTTGTACAAGAGAACATAACTTATGCTTGATTTAAAAATCTGTAATGATGTCAGCAAAGTGTTTGGAGTGTGGTCCTGCTTAAAAATCTAGAGTCTCCTTTCAAGTGAAAAGAAATTGAGAGTTGGAGGTTTATTGGAGCAGTGATTTGTATGTTGAGCTGAACAGGTTCTGTCCTGAATTGGACAGTTCCCAGTGCCCCGAGACCATTCTGTCTTTTGTTTCCAATTCCCACCAAAGCAACCCCTTGTGATCCACTAGTTTGTGCCAGTAATTGTTAGTGTCTGTTTGATGTTGATATTTTGAGATGTTCTGCTTGTCAGCAATTTCCATTTCTGCTGTTTGTCATCAAAGAAAACCCCCATGAAACTCTATTTTTAAAAATGCCACATCAAAAGCTTGAGCAGGTAATTGTACTCCAATCTAAATGCTGCTCGATCTTTCTTCTAGATAGATACCTGAATCTCACCAAATGAGGAGCATCTTGCTCTCAAATTGGTATTGTTAAATGACTAGGAATAAAATCTTAATCGTTTGATACAGATATCCAAGTCTGATCCATGACAAGGGCATGAGGACTTGTGGTATTTTCTGTTTGATTCCAAGCCAGGCGACTTGTATCAAGATCATTCAAAGTGTCTGAAAGTGATGTATTTCTTTCTTCTTGCTCAATAGTGTTTTTTTAAGATACTTTACAACTTGCTACTGAAAAATGAAGTATGGCCACATTCGCAAAGAAATCCTCTTTCCACAGTAAATTTCCAATTATTTTACTGGTGCCAGGTATTTGAGCTTTTTCCCTCTTTGCCTTGCAATCTAGTCTGTAAATTATAAATGTACGATACAATCTTGATGCTCAAGTGGGAGATGTGAACCATGTGATAAATTTGGAAGTCCCTCTTGGAGATTTGATTGGGTAAACAGTAGAGTGTTGCCATGTGGACCAAGACCAATCCAGCCAGCTGCCTGCGTAATATCATGTGTTCATTACAAGTTCATGTGGTTCAATAATGTATTAACCTGCAGAAGTGAAGAGTGCTGTGAATCACATGGCACTGCTCCCGACATAAAATACACTGGCCTGCTGTCTTAGACTCATCTCAATGAGATGATCTGAAGTACTGTTGAAAACGAAGATTAACAGAAAGAAGTTGGATCCTTTTAAACTACGTTTTTATGAAATGTGGCAGAGGAGAGGAATGTGAGCTCTCCTTGTTGGAACACCACACTTAACACTGCAATAGAGTGAGTGCGTGTCACTTGGCCATCTGCTATGAATTCTTCCTGAAAATCGCATCCCTCCTTTGCTGATGTGTGATAGACATTGTCTCTTAATCCTGTACAAATGGGCCTTTTAAGTCGTATTGTTTTCACAATAAAGTTGTTGACCAATGGGTTTTTTTCACGCCTTTTACTTTGTGTCTGTTTAAATGCATTCTGACCCATCATTGAATTTGGGTGTTTTTATGGAGAGCCTCTTCTTCGAGGCCGGCTCCATGTGCGGAGAAAAATTTGAACTTGCCTTTTTATAGAAAGGCTGCTCCAGCGTCGCTTTTATGCTGAGCAGAACCTTGGTGCGTCCTCCGGAGCTGCTGAAGGCGGGACGACAGTAGCCGTGGCGGCACCCGTCCACATGACGGCATAAATATGCAGCAAGCAATAGCTGCCTTTTCCCCATAATCCCCCACACAACTGGAACCGCTCTGAGAAATGCAGAGCAGTTCCAGCTGCGTGGGGATTATGGGTAATGAAGTCAGCCTTTGATCATTCTTCTGCCCTACTGAATCTTAAGTGGGGGGGGGGGGGGGGGGGAGTTGTCATTAGAGACCAGGACCACAGGATCGGCAAACTAGCGCACCCCCTCATCAACCCCCGACTGCAGAGCTCTCCCTTGGGGACGGTATGACTGGTGGGAGAGTGAGGGAGGCAGGGAATTGGGGGAGGGGAGTATCATTAGAGACCAGGACTGCTGTAGTGGCAATTTAGCACACCTTCTCACCAACCCCACCCCCACACCCTGTCCCCGACTGCAGAGCTCTCTTTTGGGGACAGGGTGACAGATGGGGAGGGAGGGAGGCATCCCCAAAACATGATTTAGTCTGGTTGGTTGGGGGGTGGAGGGGGGAAAGCAGATTCCATAGTTCAATCTCCACAAGCCACAGGAGGAGAGCGGAGTGCCTGTGGTCCCTGGGAATGCATGCCAGCTCTACCCTGTGTCCAGTGAACCCTCTCAGCACCACCTCTCCAGTGTGTGAAGCTGACAGGGTGCTTCTCCTCGGACTTGCCTTTCATTTCCTCCTCCGACCCCCGGCTACAGAGTTCTCTCTTGGGGTGACAGGAAGGGGAAGGAGAGAATAGGTGGAGGGGGTTTGTCAGAGACCAGGGGCATGGCACGAAGTCGACCCAAAACTGATGTCCAGCCGTGCATCCCCGAGAGGAAGCAGACTCCCCCATGCACTCGGGGAGAGTGAGGGGGTGGGGAGAACCAGCACAGGCAGCTGCGAGAGCAACGCCCTCAGGGGAGGCTCATTAGACAAACGTTAAGCCCTGGGTCTCGGGCTGACAGCATCATCGTGATGTCATCATGCTTGAGAGGTGTATGTTTATGAAGCAAGGAGGAGTGCTCTGCTCCACCGCTAGGAATTCTGCCTGGAATGATCGGAGTCATTCTTGTCTTGGAGCTGCTACTGGAGCACTTATGAAGGTAGGGTCAGACATGTGAGGGTGGAGGAGGTCTGCCTTTACAGTCACATTTTATTACTCAATAAAAGGGCCAAAAGGTCATTTGGTTCTTGAAGCCAAGTAACCTTGGTTTGGGTGGCTTTCCTCTGATGCTGTGACCTGGTATATGTGCTCCTCTCTTGACGAGCTTTGCTGTTATCCTGCTGGGCCACCAAAGAGCACCACCTTGGGAAGTTTCCGGCCACGTGGAAGGAACAGGAAGCAGCCACAGTCGGGGTGTTAACCGTGGGCTTGCTCGTCCATTAACTGAAATCTGCGCAGCACCATTCACAACAGTGCAATGAGACGAGATGTTTCTGCTGATCTGTCTGGACTGGCTTACATAAGAAGGGAGGCGCAGTTTTGCATAGTGGTTAGCCCAGTGCTGTTACGGCGCGGTCTTTAAAGAGTTTGATACATTCTCTCCGTGTGTGCCTGGTTTCCTCTCAAGCTTTCAATTACATCCAATTGGATGTAATTGGGCAGCATGGGTTCGTGGGCCATGCTGTATGTATGTATGTGTATAGATAGACAGACAGATAGACACACACTTTTCTCTGCCATGTCATCTAACTGGGGCATTGAGTTCTGGGCCACTTCCAGTGTGTTCTTGCCATGATTGTTGGAATGTAGAACTCAGATGAATATTCACAGGCAATGTATCGAACAACCCAATATTCTCCCTCCAAAACATTTTTTGAAAGCTAGAAACAAAATCTTAGCATTTGTTGTATTGCTGTCATTCTATTCATCTTTATTACTTTTGTCCAATAACTTTGCATGTGAAGTGTGTCGTGTGTCCCTTCCTCAGGATAAGGAGATGCTTGTCATTTGTATTTTAGTTCTGCCCCCATCGAAGTCCTGACATGTTGGAGCGATGGGCCCCAGCAGACTTGGAGCTGGCCGGAGATGTTTCTTCCCAAGAAGCATTTGGGTTGCAAGGGGCCACTAACCCTCTGAGATCCTCTGTGTGATTTCCTTTAGAATGAAAAACCTGGAGAATGGGGCAAGAAGGAAAGATCAGTTTTTCTCGCGATACGCGGCCATATCAACTCTCGGCCAGTCCTGGATTTCATTTAGAGGGGTGGGGAGGGGTGTAAGCAATATATGAAAGAACCATTCATATTCAGCAGCTTTGTAAATCTGCGCTCTCACTGTTGGCCCGTCCCCCTCTATCATCTGCCTTTGCAGTTGATATTTTGTGCAAGTTGTACTTTTGCTTTGCTTGCAAGTCATTCAAGGGCAATGAGCTATTTGGCATGTCAAGCATCATTCTGCCTCTTGTTCTGTTCACTGCAGATGATTGACAGATAAAGTTATTCCCACTCCCAATGTACCACTGTCGATATCTGATTACACCAGGCAATGAAGATTTTGCTTCCTAAACACTTGGGTGTATTTTATTGATTTTTGGGCTACTGATCACAGACGTCACCTTAAAATTTTCAAACTTGTATAATTTTTGTTTAATGTAACCTATTTTTGTGATTTCCCCATTGTATTTTAAGTCTACTTCAGATATGCCATGAAGTCCAACATGTCACTTGCTCTTGGACTTCTTCCCTGGTGATCCTGGTGCAGTCAGTGACAAGCACGGTGAAAGGTTTCACCAGGACATTGTGACTGTGGAAAAGCAGAATCAGGGCAACTGGAATCCATCAATGCTGGCCGATTATTGTTGGACACTGACATGAGAGGCATCAGATGCTGAGTATAAATGAAAATCGGCATCATATCGCAATTAAACATGTGAGATTCACTAAAAGTTAATTTAATGTTTCTCCAACTTACTGGAGCTAGTGGAGTTGTTCAAGTGAACTGGTACGGACTTGAAGGGCCAACATGGCCTGTTTCCGTGCTGTAAACGGTTATATGGTTATGTGATGCAACAAATCTGAAATTATCTTTGTGTTCAGCTTTGAAGTTGTCTATCACAATTCCCAATGTTTTTTTAGGAAGCAAATCTTTTGGAAAAAATATTGTTGTCTAATGTCATCATGATTCAGGTGCCTTGCCGCTCGGCCTGTGCAATCATGTCTCTCCATCCATCACGATCTCTGACCCTCCGAATTGTAGTTGTTGCCTCCCCTGTTCTCCTTCGGTGAAGGCTCCATCTTTGAGCTGAGACCATGGTTGATGCTTATACAAGGTAAAAATACTGAAGTGGTTTTCCCGTTGCTTCCTTCAGTTGCAGTGTCCGTACTGGACGGGTAACCCTGGCCACTGATCAGCAGATTAATCTGCCCAGTGTTTTTAGTTTTACAACCATAAGATCCAATGTGTAGAATCTGCTTGTAAAATCCATCCACCGTCTGCAATCCATGGCTTCACGTGACCCTGTTTGGGAGGCTAAACAGGCCCTACACCTTGCCCAAGGGTGACCTGTAGGCTATCGGACGGAAGGAGGCGCCCTACACCTCCTTTTGCTGAGGAATTACACAGCACCAACACCGATATTCAATGCAACTTGGGTCAGAACTCGGGTCTAATTTTCTAACTAAACACTTCTAACACTTTCATCCAGTCCTGTTCTATGGTTTAATTTCTATGTATTGAACTTCAAAGTTCAATAACTTTTAAATTACACCCAAGTATGTGGGATGTAATGTTAATCTGGGGTATCTGCCAGTGTATCACATTTGCAACATCCCACAAGACTATTTCAGAGGGGCAGGGGGGAACAGAATTGGCAGTCATCCCCAATATTTACCATGCGCGGTTGCCAAGACACATTGTTTAATGATCATGTTGCTTTAAAACAGGTGCAGGAGCAACACGATCTTGGTGTTTGGGTCACACATAGCAAGGTGCTAGGACAGCCTATGAACATATTAAGAGACATACTGCACAGGAACAGGTCCTTCCATCCACAAAACCATGCCAACTATTATATGATCTTTGGTACTAGTAACATTTATTTGCACTTGGATAGTTGCTCTCTGGGCTTTGTTAGTTCAAATGATCTTCCAGCTAATGCTTTCAATTGAATTCAAGAGTAGGGAAGTTATGATGAAATTGTACAAGGTGAGGCCAAATTTGGAGTACTGTGTACAGTTTTGGTCACCAAATTATAGGAAAGATATAAACAAAATAGAGAGAGAGTGCAGAGAAGGTTCACGAGAATGTTGTCAGGATTTCAAGGTTTGAGTTACAGGGAAAGGTTGTGCAGACTGGGGCTTTTTTCTCTGGAGCATACGTAGAAGATTGAGAGGGGACTTGATAGAGGTGTTTAAGATTTTAAAAGGGACAGACAGAGTAAACGTGGATAAGCTTTTCCAATTAAGAGTGGGGGAGATTCAAACTAGAGGGCATGGTTTAAGATTGAAGGGGGAAAATTATAAGGGGAACGTGAGGGGAAATTTCTTTACGCAGACGGTGGTGGGGATGTGGAATGAGCTTCCGGCTGGCGTGGTCGAGGCGGGATCATTGGTTACATTTAAGGAAAGACTAGATAGTTACATGGATAGGAGAGGACTGGAGGGGTATGGACTGGGTGCTGGTCAATGGGACTAGGAGGGTGGGGATTTGTTACGGCATGGACTAGTAGGGCCGAACTGGCCTGTTCTGTGCTGTAAGTGGTTATCTCCAGGCTTTTCTTGGGCTGTGTATTTCTGGATGCACTGGTCCTCTGGTTGATTTCCCCCCCCCCCACTTTTCCCCCACTTTATTTCCTTCTGAACTTCAAACCCCACACCTTTAACTTGTGCCTAATGACTTGAGATCAGCCATTCTCAACCTTATTTTGGCTATACCCCACTAAGGACTCTGCTCAAAGTTTTTGGGCCCCCTTCCCTGTGAAGCAGTCAAGTTTAAATGATTTCTTCCACACTTCTACCGATTACATGGAAAAATGATCATGATTTTTATTCTGTGGCCCTCTTTAAAATGTACTGTGCCCCCCCCCCAGGGGGCGCCATAGGACCCCTGTTGAGAATGGTTCCTTTTACACACCCCCTCATTTTGTACACTTCTGTTGGGTTCCCTTCTCTGCCCTGCCTGCTCAAAGAAAAATGCACCCAGCCTTTCCTTGTAACCTGCAACACTCCATCGTCCTGGGAAATTATCTCTGCACTTTCTCCAGAACATTCATGTCCTTCCCATAGTGTGGCCTCCAGAACTGCACACGATACTCAGCTGGGACTGAACCAAAGTTCTATGAAGTTGTGTCGTGTGCTCCCGTGCCACAACTAATGAAGGTGAGCATCCCTTCTGATTCTCCTAATTGGAGAGGGGATTAGAATTCTCAGGACCAGTGTATTGTCATCTGATTGCACCTACCTGGCAAAACACCATTCTCCAGTCCTCGGTGCAAAACATGCAGTCAAATAAATGACACGTATGCAGGGCAAGTATATCGTCCATACAAATAAATAAATTAATATCGTTTTGTGCATTTGTGTGAGGTTGGAGGATGCATCCCAAAACAAGCTGATTGTGTTTAATCTCTCGGCCATTGGTTTAGTTACAACCAGCAATTCTAGTCACATTTTGGGGGGGGATAGAAAAGGAATGACAAGAATCTTTGAGATGTATCAAAAAGTAAGTGTACCCTGAGAATGTTTTTAATTGATGTACTAGAGAAGGTGGAACTGCTCTCCTAAAAGCTTGAGAGATTGACGTGACACGAGAGATGAGTTGTTCAAAAACTACGTCTTGGAAAGAGAAACTGGCCCTATTGACAAATGGGTGAAGAACCAGAAGAGACCAGTTTTGGGAGATTAAGAAAACCTGCAGAAGTAACGCAGATCTAGAACTTGCTGTTTAAAATGATGGTGGAAGCAGATTAATTTACGTTTGTTACATATTTGGAAGAAAGCATTGCATTGATCAAGAAGAAAGAGTCGACAAGGGGCAGACACCCTGGAACCAACAACTTGTGTTATTCTTTTCAATACAATTTACAAAGTATGAATATCTGTCAGGATTTAAACTTTTCTGCTGCGTTCTATACCAGCTGCTTTAAATCTGACTTGCATGAAGTTCAAAAGCAACTTCTGTGACCCGATTGCTCCTGTCTCCTTTTGGCAACGGTTTAAACTGAGCAGATGCCTGAGCAGAACAAGGACCCTGGTCTATTCAGATATTTATTCAAATGGCTGCACTTGCATTATTTGGATCCAGTGATCCTGGTGGCTCTAAGTATTCATGTTGCAGCCGTGCCCAGCGGCAGCATTCTTGCCACTGAGTTGGAAATGTTTTGGATTCAAGTCACACTTCTTAGAAGCAAGCACAAATATCTGAGCTGCCTCTTCGCAACATTGAGGCGGTGCTGGTAGTACAGATGAGACTTTAAATCACATTTCACTCGTGGTCATCACTCTCAAGTCATCCTTAATGTTCTGACCTGGCTTCAGATACTCCTTATCTCAGGTTGCCCTGATATATGGGGCTTTATCTTTAGTTAAATAATATACTCTTTGCTCTCTAACCATGATTATATTTTTTTAACGCAGCCATTCTCAATGAGGGCCTTGGAAGCCATAATACACTTAAGTAAAATCCTTTTTAAATAATTTTTATTTTAGACATGCAGCACGGTAACAGGCTGCACACCCAATTGACCTACAATCCCTGGTGCATTTTGTTTGAAGGGTGGGAGGAATCCAGAGCCCATGCAGACACGGTGAGAAAGTACAAACTCCTTGCACACAGATCCGGATTCAAACCCCGGACACTGACGCTGTAACAGTGTTGCACTAATCACCTCTTGTTTTCTTTTCACCTCGTAACTTTGTGTGTGTGTGTGTGTGTGTGTGTGTGTGTGTGTGTGTGTGTGTGTGTGTGTGTGTGTGTGTGTGTGTGTGTGTGTGTGTGTGTGTGTGTGTGTGTGTGTGTGTGTGTGTGTGTGTGTCGGACACTGACGCTGTAAGTGTTGCGCTAACCACCCTTTGTTTTCTTTTCACCTCATGTAACATTTTTTGTGTGTGTGTGTGTAGTTGGTCGGAGAGAAGTGTGGAAGAAACCAAAACTTGGCTGCTTCACAGGGAAACTTTGAGCAGAGTCCTTGGCGGAACCATAGCCAAAATCAAAGGTTGAGAATGGTTGGTCTAGAATCAAAGCAAATCTTTAGACATACAGCATGGTAACAGGCCCTTCAGACCCACAATTCCATGCAGCCCAATCCAGTCTAATAATATCATGCATCTACAGATCAAGTTGTGATAGTACAGATTCTATCACCAATGTGTATATGTACAGATTGTAGTGTAGGATGACTGTGATTGGCTGAGAGTGTAGCCACACCTACTGGCAGGTCTTAAAGAATTGCTCCTAGCCAGACCAGGTCAGTCTGGACTGGTCGAACTACTTGTGATATACTCCAGTCTTTTAGTTAATAAAAGCCTTGGTTTGGATCAACAAGTCTTTGGTTCTTTCGACGTGCTCTACAATTTTATTAACTAAAGGATTTTGAAGGGATGGTGCGTATGCTATGGCTGGAACGCCTCTACGTCGACCCACAGTCAGCTACAGCCTCGAATGACTTTAAGCACTGGGTGAAATGCTTTGAAACATACTTACAGCTCTCTGACCCTGCCGTGATAGAGGACAGCCATCGACTACTAATATTGATGACTATGGTGTCCCCAAGAGTCTACCAGAGTGTGTAGGACACTACCACTTACGCCAGAGGCAGCCATGAAGGCGCTGAGCCTGCTAGAGCACGGGGGAAAATACATAGAGGACGTGATCCGGATCGCAGAGACGATGGAGGCTGCGGTCTTAAATATGGACATGTACTCTCAGGGCTGGACCCCACACTCTGATGTGAGTAGGATGCCCTCCCTCTACCCGACTACCCCCGGCACACCAACGGCCTGTCAGCTGCCACTACGCTGCCCGATGCAACCCCAAAGTGTTATTTTTGCGGGAGGAACAAGCACAGCAGGTCCCAGTGCCTGGCGAGAAAAACCAGGTGCCGAAGTGCCTTAAAAAAGGCCACTTTGCTGCAGTCTGTTGCTCCAAAATGGCCACCGTCATACACAATGCCTCGTGTGAACCCCATTCGCCACCCTCCCATTCAAACACTTCTTCCTCAGAGTTCTCGTCCAATGAGAGCGAGGCCTCCACCATGCGGCAGCGCCTGATGTCACGGGGCAGATGCTGAGCACGGAATGTACAACCCACCCTCGCTGCAATGACGTTCACCCAACCTCATGAAGCAACATTCGACCAGGCCCCAGCCCCGACCTCAACGGCCGCCGCTGCTGCCAACCAGGGACCTGCCTCCGCCATCACTGCTGAGCCCGCCGCCGACCGGGGACCCGCCGCCAACGAGGCAGCTGACCAGGTACCCGCAACTGCGACCGACACTGCCGACCAGGGACACGCCGCCACGACCGACGCTACTGTTTCCCAGCACTTTGGGGGGCCTCACGCTCCACTCTCTATCTGTAACCACTCCACCCCAGAAGCCTCCTGCCAGCATCAGCCCAAGCCACCCACACCCACACCCCGGGGCCTCACCTGTAGTCTCTCCACCCTCTGAGTTGCTCTGCCAGCGCTTTTCGCAAACCTCACCCCTGGCTGGAAGCCTGTGGCCACCAAAAGCTGGCAATATAGTTATGAACACAGGAAATTTATCACAAGCAAGGTGTGCAGACTGCTGGACGAGGGCATTATTGAACCTAGCTCGAGTCCCTGGAGGGCCCAGATGGTGGTTGTTAAAAACGGGGAGAAGCCGCGGATGGTGGTTGACTACAGCCGGACAATCAACCACTTCACGCTTCTGGATGCGTACCCCCTTCCATGGATCACGGATGTGAAAATCAGATTGCCCAATACTGTGTATTTTCCACCATTGACTTACGTTCAGCCTATCATCAACTCCCGATCCACTGAGAAGACCAACCTTTCACGGCCTTAGAAGCGAATGGGCAGCTGTATCAATTCCTCGGTACCCTTTGGGGACACAAATGGCGTCGCGGTCTTCCAGCGGGAAATAGACCGGATGGTGGACCAGAACGGGCTGACTGCTACTTTCCCGTACCTGGACAATGTCACCATCTGCGGCCATGACACGGAGGACCATGATGCCAACCTTGAGAAATTTTTTTCAGACTGCAACTCAGCTGAACTTGACCTACAATTTTGACAGGTGTGTCTTCCGGACCACTTGGCTCGCAATTCTGGGTTGTGTGGTGGAGAACGGGGTGGTCATGCCAGACCCTGACCGCATGCGTCCCCTCATGGACTCACCCCCCAACTCCCAGAAGGCACTCAGATGCTGCCTGGGCTTTTTCTCCTACTATGCCCAATAGGTTCCACACTATGCCGACAAGGCACGGCCACTCATCAAGACCACCTCCTGCCCCCTGTCAACTGAAGCCAAAGCGGCCTTCGACTGCATCAAATCGGACATCGCTGCTGCAATGCTGCACGCCATCGACGAGTCTATTCCGTTCCAAGTCGAGAGCGATGCGTCTGACTTTGCTCTGGCAGCCACTTTGAACCAGGCCAGCCGGCTGGTAGCTTTCTTCTCCTGAACCCTCCAGGGTCCTGCGAGCCGACACTCCTCTGTCGAGAAGGAGGCCCAGGCCATAATCGAAGCAGTACGTCATTGGAGACACTACCTCATTGGCAGGCGCTTTACACTGCTGATTGACCAACGCACGGTCTCCTTCACGTTTAGCAATACCCAGCGAGGTAAGATCAAGAATGACAAAATCGCCAGGTGGAGAATCGAGCTCTCCACCTTTAATTATCGGTCTGGTAAACTCAATGTCCCGCCAGATGCGCTCTCCAGGGGGACTTGCGCCAATATATAACTGGACAGACTACAGAGACTCCACGAGGAGCTCTGTCATCCAGGGGTCACTAGGTTCGCGCACTTTGTCAAAGCTCGCAGCCTGCCCTACACGGTCGAGGAGATTCGCTCCATGACCCGAGCCTGCCCGGTGTGTGCTGACTGCAAGCCCCACTTTTTCTGTCCGGAGAACACCCACATCATCAAAGCCACCCGCCCCTTGGAGCGTCTCAGCGTAGACTTCAAGGGGCCCCTACCATCAACCAACTGTAACACCTACATCCTTACGGCCATAGACGAGTACTCCCACTTCCCGTTCGCTGTGCCCTGCTCGGACATGACTGCCTCCTCAGTCATAGAGACCCTGCACAGCATCTTCGCCATCTTCGAGTACCCCAGTTACATCCACAGTGACAGGGGGTCCTTGTTTATGAGCGCAGAGCTGCGGCAGTACCTTCTGAAGCATGATATTGCTTCAAGCAGGACCACCAGCTATAACCCATGCGGTCGAAAGAGAAAATGCCACTGTCTGGAAAGCGGTTACGCATGCCCTCCAGTCCAAAGGTCTCCCCACCTCTCGCTGGCAGGAAGTGCTCACTAGTGCCCTACACTCCGTCTGCTCCCTCCTATGCACCGCGACCAATGCCACCCCCCATCAAAGGATGTTCTCTTTCCTGAGGAAATCCAAATCGGGAACGACCATACCGGCGTTGCTCACGGTTACCAGTCCGGTACTCAAAGAACGACCCCTTGGTTGACCGAGTGACTCTGCTCCATGCGAACCCACATTATGCTTACGTTGAGTACCCGGACGGGCAGGAGGACACAGTCTCGGTAAGGGACCTAGCCCAAGCCGGATCAGGCACAGCACTGCCTTTAACACAACCTCCCCCTATTCCTTCTCCCCCAGGTCATGTGCTTGAACAGAGGGACCAGCACCACCCCACCAGCTCAGGCCAGACTGTCGACAACGCCATTGGGGAATTGAGCAAAGCAGTGGCCGCACCCTACGAGCCTGCCGGTGACGCTACTCCGGCGACCCCAATCCCGGCAACACGGTGGTCACGCCAGATGGTCAGGCTCCCTGAGCAGTACAGCCCCTAACCTCCATCCACCCCGGGGTCAGTTCTCAAAGAAGGGGTAAATGTGATAGTACAGATTCTATCACCAATGTGTGTATGTACAGATAGTAGTGTAGGATGACTGTGATTGGCTGAGAGTGTAGCCACACCTACTGGCAGGTCTTAAAGGATTGCTGCTAGCCAGACCAGGTCATTCTGGACTGGTCGACCTACTTGTGATATGCTCCAGTCTTTTAGTTAATAAAAGCCTTGGTTTGGATCAACGTCTTTGGTTCTTTTGACGCATAAGGTGACCAGCAAAGTATCAAACCACGAAGCCGTCTCCAGGGTCATCCTCCTTATTTTACCGAGGTACCCTGGGTAAATGAAGGAAACACTCCCAGAGTTGGTGCAAGTACTTCCTTCCAGATATATTTAGTACATAATTGATAGCTGAAGAAGAATGGCAGATGATATACCAGGCACCCAATGATCAGCTGATGTCATGAACCTCTGAAGCCATCAGGCATTTTTAAACTTGCACGCAGAGGTTTCAAACAATCCAAAAGCTTGTTTGAGCTGGAAAGTGACCAGCAGCGGTCTTTGGCGAGAGGCTTGTGAGCCCAGCACTCTTCATGTGCCAGTTCAAGTTTCAAATCCGTTCGAATCTGGCTGGTCGATGCTGCTCTCTTGTACATCGCAGTTTCAGTTTTATTGGGGGGAAAAAAAACTGAAAGTGCTTGATTTGGCACATTTTAGTGGAACCTCGGTTGAACATGTTTCAGCCCCAGTGCTGGCACAGTCGAATTGTTGCTTGTGCAACTGGGCATCTGCCTGTGTCCTGAAGCAGCTTGGAGCCTTCTGCGATGGAAAAGTCTCCTATGTAAATGCTGGCTGGCTGAAGGCTATTGCTGGCTTGGCAGTCTGTGCTATTCCCTTCCCTTGTTGACGCTGAAGTGCACAGTGCCAGAGGTACAGCTTTCAGAAGAAGCTTTAAACTGAAGTGTCGTCAACCTTCGTGGACCACCTTTTGCCTTAAAAAGAAAAAGCACCACATCGTGAGTTAATTACGCTGTCGCCGTTAAAAACTACTTTCTTATTTTTTTGTGATGGTTGGGAATTTGCTGTATGCATCTTGGCTATCACATATTATTTGCTACAATGGCTACGTTTTTTGATGTAATGTCACAAGCAGCAAGTTTGTTCTTTCTAAAGTTAATAGTCACAAAATGCAAGGGGCTGAAACTGGTGCAGTGTAATTATCATACCTCTCTGGCTGGCATGCCACCAGCTTTCCCTTGCCAATGGCCCACGCTGAGATGACTGAAATCTTCGGCCAATTACGGGGCAGCATACAGATGCAGGTCTTCACAATCCTCCTCCCTGAAGGAGCAGTGAGCTCGTCCAAGATACAGCAGTATGGAGTCTGAGCACGTCCCCAATGGTCTTGTTGGTGTGCTTCAGATTAAGCAAAACAAAGCAATCACATAATAATAACCACAGAAATACTGGAGGATCATAGCAGGTTTCGCAGCATCCATAGGAGGTAAAGATGCATCTTCTCAAAGAAGGGCTCAGGCCCGAAATGTTGGTTATTTATCTTCTCCTCCTGTGGACGCTGCATACCCGCTGACTTCCTCCAACATTTGTGTCTGCAGTCGCAGTGTCTGTTTCAAAGCAATCACATAGCGCAGGTTAGCAAATAACTAAGAAAACGGTGGTGTCATTTTCCTTTTAAGAGGCTAACCCTCCGTCTCCAGCAGCAGTCTTGCCCCATTATCTTCAGAGAGCCCAGTGTCTTGATAACTATCGTCGCTGGTCCTTCCTCAATTGATTGCTGCAGTCCCCTCTCTGCTCTTCCCTTCCAAGGTAGATCACTGTATTTGGATATAATCTCCCATATGGCAAACATTGACGTGAAAGTGTTCCTATTCTAATGTCTGTTTTATCCCATATTCCTTTCCATTCTGGTAGTACCTCAGTCTTATTCATCCTCATTTGAAGTTCTCGATCTTGTCCAACTGCATTACTCTCTGGTTTTACCTCCCCTAGTTAACATGTAACTCAACATTCCTTCAATATTTTTTTAAATATTTCATTTAAAATTTAAAATCACTTAACATAACATTAATTACTACAGCATTCCTTCATTGACATGTAATAGAAACAAACATGTATTATTACACAAAATTGCCTTCTGCCTGCCATAAGGCAGGCAAAGTGTCACCGCTGGTATTGCCCGGCGTCCCTTACAGGACGAGAGAAAGAGAAGCAAAAGAGAGTGGAGTCCCTTCAGAGACGCTGAGTGTGTGTGGATTCGCTTCCAGCACTCTCGCAGCCTCTGCAGCCACAAAGACTCCTGTTCAATTCCTTAACAGCCTGGGCCCAGCTCGATCAGGAAGCCTTTCTGTGCTTGAGGCCCAGGAGCCAGTCTCCAGTAGCCGAGAGCTCATGCAGGTCCCTCCAATTCATAATTGGAAGTCGATGCTTTTGGTTGGAACTCTTTGTTAAGACTCTTTTGCCTTGATTGAGGGTGTTAAATGTGTGACAGTTAGTTGTGGTCTCCTGATGGAGGAATGGACCCTTGGCTATATCTGGCATTTTTTTTCCAGGGACATTTAATGACTGCTTTGCTGTTTCCCTCTCTTAAGCAGCATTATTATCTCTGATTTCTCTGTTCCAATGTTCGCCATATCATAAGCCTTCAGATTCCGGGCTCTAGTGATGGGGATAGCTTTGATAGTTCACTGTTTATTCTCTAGAATGCTGAGGAGTGGTCTTGAGGTGCCTGGATAAGGATGGGGGATTCTAAGGTTTGAGAGGAGAGATTGAAGAGGGTCCTGAGGGGAAACCTTTTCACTGACGGCTGTCCATAGCTGGAACGACCTGCCAGGACCATCGTCCCTTTCGAATCTCTCCAACCAAAAACAGGAACGTTGTTGCCATCAACCCTGACAGACCTAAGCAAAGAATCTTTTAAAAGGGAGACCCTTAACTAAATGCAAGCATGTAAGTGTGAGCATCATCTTCAGCAGACCTTCAGGATTCAGGATGACTTCCTTCCACTTCAGTTTCATGGTTCTCCTGGTGGCTGGATCCATTGACTCTTCCAAGGGTGGGGGAGGAGGGCGGGGGAGGGTGCGTGCTCCCAGTCCAATGCATAACCTCAAGTTACTCAATGTCATCCCAAATTGAAGGCTCCTGGAAACCAGGGACGATGTTGCACTTCAAGGAAGCTTTAACACCTCCTCGAATCTTTTCCTCTTGCCCTGCAATCTCTTATGACAGATCTCAAATTAAAGTGATAACTCACTACAAGCAAACAATGAATCTTTTTTTATTCACCATAGTGTATATTACAAACATCACCGGCTAGTCTATGAATTGCAACCTGACTGACGTCAATGACGTGTGCCGACCGTTTTTTTTTTTTTTTTTATTTTTCACACCATAAATCACAATAGCCATGATATACACTTTTTCTTTTCCACACATTTACAGTGACTTTTTCTCCCCCCCTCCCTCCTCCCAAGCCACCCCCCCACCCCCCCCCCCTCTCATCCATTTTAGGTATACAATCTAGGTTGCATTAATTCAGTCAGACAATGTTGTCATTCAACAAAAATACACCAGAAATTCTACTGAGTCCATTCTTTTCTTTTCTTCTCCTTCCATCAACTTAGGTAATGTTTGTTCCCGGTAGGTTTTCGCTATTGTATTTAATGTAAGGCTCCCATACTTGTTCGAATATTTCAATATTATTTCTTAAACTATATGTTATTTTTTCTAATGGAATACATTTATTCATTTCTATATACCATTGTTGTATTTTCAAATTATCTTCCAATTTCCAGGTTGACATAATACATTTTTTTGATACGGCTAGGGCTATCTTGACAAATCTTTTTTGTGCATCTTCCAAGTCAATTCCAAATTCTTTATTTTTTATGTTACTTAGGAGAAAGATCTCTGGATTCTTTGGTATATTGTTTTCTGTTATTTTATTTAATATCTGATTGAGATCATCCCAAAATTTTTCTACTCTCTCACATGTCCAGATTGCATGAATTGTTGTTCCCCTTTCTTTTTTACATCGAAAACATCTATCAGATACTGTTGGGTCCCATTTATTTAACTTTTGCGGTGTAATGTATAGTCTGTGTAACCAATTATATTGTATCATACGCAGCCTCGTATTTATTGTATTTCTCATCGTTCCAGAGCATAACTTCTCCCATGTTTCCTTTTTTATCTTTATATTTAAATCTTGTTCCCATTTTTGTTTAGTTTTACCATTTGTTTCCTCATTCTCCTTTTCTTGCAGTTTGCCGACCGTTTTCTCATTAAACCTTTTTATGAAGGAATGATGAGAAATAGATGGGAGGGTGCGTGATGATGAAATGAATGGTTTTTCACCAACGTTTTTCAGCTGTTGAAAGTCAGTCCTGAGCTGATTGGTAACAAAGATTGAACCCTTTGTTAGACTCTTGATATTCTCCAGACAACAGGCACTGATTCCAGATGTGGTGAATGCTGATCTTTCTTTTAAGAGGTGTTTTCAAAAGTACTCAAAGCTTCGTACGCAGCCACATTTCTGATGTGCTGCAACAAGCTCTAAGAATAGATCATTGACTCTGTCCGCCTCCACTCATATGATCGCTACTGAGGTGAAACAAGAAGAGTTCAATCTGCTGCCACTGTTTAATATATAGCCCAGCAGGTGTTTAAACCCCGAGTCTCCTTCATCCAATCCCATCAGCAGAACATTTCTCACCTCCTTGTGCTCAAGTAGCTTCAACTTAAATCCATCATTGCAGATCTCCTTCATCTCAACTATGCCCAGTAGAATTAGAATTTATTGTCACGAACATGTGACAGGATTTGTTGTTTTGCAGCCACATCACAGTTGCAACTATGCTATAAATTATATTTTAAAATAAATAAATGGGTGCAAAAGAGAAAGTGAGGTGGTGTCTATGGTTCATTGACCATTCAGAAATCTGACGACAGAGGGAAAGTGTGGTAATATCCTTGTGCTGCTGGGTGTTTGTCTTCAGGCTCCTATACCTCCTTCCTGATGGTAGCAGAGTGAAGAGGGTGTGGCCGGGGTGGGGGGGGGGGGGGGAGAGGTGGGAGTCCCTTGAGGATAGAGGCTGCTTTCTTAAGACACTGCCAGTAAGTGGTAATTCTGTCTCGCCACAGGAAAAAATCTCAGGGTTTTGTAATTTATGTACTCTGACAATAAATCTGAAATCTTAAGTACAGGTAACTTGCTTGTTTTAAGAGGGAGGTAAATTCCATTATTTACACTCCCTTGTTCTGTTTTCAGTTTTCCCCAACTAGTTGATCAAGCCTTTTCATTTGTAAGCAATCTTTTTTGCTTACCCTTTTATTCCCTGAAGAAAATAGTTCTAGTCTGCCCATTCTTTTCCGAGAAGTTTAGTTCCTTGATAATCAGTTAGTCATCTCACCTCTACCCTAGAACAGATAATTTGGCCACAGATAATGGGTGCAGAAACTTGCCACAAGTACTGGATTGAATGTCTATGAGGAATTGAAGACTGCATCCTGGGTTAAGACAGCATTCCTACTTTGATACAAGGTCTCTTGCTCTCTGGTCGAGAGAGTTGGGCCTCTTCTATGTCTTGCAGTGCTGAATAACCAGTGATCTTGGCTGCTTTCTACTGTTTTTCTTCTCTCTTTCACAGGATGTGGGCAAGGCACCACTTGTTGCTCATCCTTAAATAACTTTGAGAAGAAGCCTGTGGTTAATTCGCTACTTTGAATCAACGTGGGCAGTGCAGTGGTGCTCGGGCAGCGCGTTAGGGCAGGGAGTTCCAGGAGTGTGATGAAGCAATGTTGCTACGTCACAACCTCCAATCTGCTGGGGGGATCTCAGCAAGTCCTGGTGATTGGTTGCTCCAGATTCAATATCTGCAGCCTCGTGTGTTTCCAACGCTGATGTGTTTTCAGACTGGGATAGTGTAGGGCAGGGAGGAGAAGTCCCAGTTGATGGCATTTCCAAATTCCCACTGCCATCATCTTTCTAGGTGGAAAGATTTCAGATAGTACTTCAGGAAGTGGTTTTTACTGCCACTAGCTGCGTGGTTGAGCTAGTGAGTCATCAGGTGAGAGAGACGGAGGGAAGCCACTCATGTTGAATTCTCCCTTCAGCTTTTTATGTCTGCTTTAAATGCCCAGACTTTAATTGCTCTATCACTTAAATTCTTAATCATCAATGTTCCAGTTGCACAGGTTCAGACTTGTGTGTGAATATTGCATGTTCTGAACATACTTAATGACACACTATCAATAATACCAAAAAGGCTGGAGATACAGGATGACCATAAGACTTGGACCATGCTCCTGTTCCGGCCCAATCCCAGGGCTCATACTAAAGGAGGGACTTGGCTTACTGCCTGTATTAGGGGATTCCGGGGTTGGAGTCACCGAGGGAAGGCGGGCCAGCCATGCATATGAACCAAACCTATACACAATGCCGGTAACCAAGTAACAGTATCACCACATTCACCCACTCTTTTAAAAATCCTGGGGGTGTTGGGTGGGAGGGGGGTCCAGTGTCCATCACGTTCCTTTTGTCCGGTGGTCTTCTGTTCCTTATGGACCATCCTGGCACCAGCTGTGGTGCAGCTGCTGGTTCCCGGTCGGATGGGAGTATGTCGGCAGTGGGTGTACCCAGGGGCAAGGGCGGATTGGGCGGTGCGGGAGTTAGAGTGGGGTGGTGGGGATCGTAGCAGCTGGGGTCTGGGTTGGGTTAGGGTGCCCGGGTGCAGGGAGGGTCAATGAGTGTAAGAGGTGGTGCTGGGTCAGTGGATTCCAGGGGGTGGAGACACTAAAGGAAGGTGGGGCAGCCATACAGAGGAACCAAACATATACACAGTGCCAGTAACCAAGTAACAGTGTACAGTGGCGAATCACCACACTTATAGATTCCTTGTGACATAAAAGAAGGCACTTTGGCCAGTCAAACCTTTGCTGGCTCTGAGGGTAATCCCATTGCCTGTTTATTTCCTTGCAACAATTTCTCTCGCGTGTCGTCCCGCCAACGTGAGCAGAAACTGTTAGGAGCCAATTAACTGACCAATCTGTGTGTCACTGGGATGTGGGAGGAAACCCACGCTGTTATTGGGAGAACAGGAAAACCTGGCATAGATCAGGGGTGTCAAGCTCAAATTCACGGAGGGCCAAAATTAAAAACTTGGACTAAGTCGAGGGGCGAACTAAATATTTATTGAAAATTTTCAACAACATCTGCATGTTTTCTCTTCTTTCAACATATGTAATGTTAAACTTTAGGATATAACTTTAGGAGGATAATGTTACAGGTCAGGAGTAGGTAGCTCAAGTTCACCCTTTGCTTTTGGCCTCTAAACCACAACCACAACAAAAACCAAGATCTATTGTAGTAAAATTCCTAAGATATACTACAAGAGAAAAGGTACTGGAGAAAACAATGGAAAAAGTAAGAGAGGGCAACAAACCACTGGAGTATAAAGGGCAAAAAATCTTCATTTATCCAGATATAAGTTTTGAACTCCTAAAGAAGAGAAAAGAGTTCAATACAGCAAAGGCGATTTTATGGAAGAAAGGATATAAATTTACACTGAAGCATCCTGCGGTATTGAAAATATTTATTCCAGGACAACAAAACAGACTGTTCTCGGATCCAGAAGAAGCATGAAAATTTGCAGAACAATTACAAAAATAGACTGAGGGATGAAGACGGGTAATGAGAGTAAAAATGATCACGATTGATATGTATGTGGGTAAAGACAAAAATAGACTGAGGGATGAAGACGGGTAATGAGGGTAAAAATGACCACGATTGATATGTATGCGGGTAAAGAGGTATAAGAGTGAATAGAGACAATGGGCATACGTGAAAGTATCTGTAATTAGAGGAAAACATAGATAGTATAGACAAGAATTAATAAGGGAAGGTAATGGAATAGAGAGAATAAGGAGGGAATTAAAAGAGTGACCTTTGTGACATATGAAAAGTGAAATCTTTTCTGGGGGGTGCTGGGTGGGGGAAAAGAGCGGTCACTGCAAAATCAGTTGACGCTTGCGAGTGGATTCGCAAATCCAAATGGAGAGGGGAGATGTGGTTATCCGACAAGGGATAAAGGACAACTCAGGAGGGGAAGGGGAGATTGGGGATAAAGAAGATAGAAATAGGAGAATAAGGAGAATGTTGGATGTTGTAGGAATGTTGTCTGGTAAAGAGTTGAAAATAAGAAAACAGAAATGGAAAAGGAGGAAAGGTAATGATGGAAAAATGGAAAGAGAAGATAAACAAAATATAAAATGGCTACGCTGAACTATATGTCTTTAAATATTAATGGAATACATAACCAAATTAAAAGGAAGAAACTACTAAATTTACTGAAAAAGGAAAAAATAGATATAGCATTTGTCCAAGAAACACACTTAACTGAATTGGAGCACAAGAAATTAAAGAGAGATTGGGTAGGACATGTAACAGCAGCATCGTATAATTCAAAAGCAAGAGGAGTGGCTATATTAATTAGCAAAAATGTGCCATTTAAAATAGAAGAGGAAATGATAGATCCAGCAGGGAGATATGTTATGATAAAATGTCAGATATATTCGGAGCTTTGGAATCTACTTAATATGTATTCACCTAACGAAGAAGATCAAAAGTTTATGCAAGATATCTTTTTGAAGGTAGCTAATACGCAAGGGAACATACTAATAGGAGGGGATTTCAATCTGAATTTGGATCCAAATATGGATAAAACGGGGAAAAAAATTAACAGGAAGAACAAAGTAACCAAATTTATAATTAAATCAATGCAAGAAATGAAACTTGTGAACATATGGAGGAAACAAAACCCAAAAGAAAAGGAATACTCATACTACTCGACTAGACATAAAACATACTCAAGAATACACCTATTTTTGTTATCAGCTAGTATGCAGGATAGAGTAAGAAAAACAGAATATAAAGCGAGAATGCTATCGGACCATTCACCCTTAATACTGACAGTAAAGCTAGAGGACATCCCTCCAAGAATGTATAGATGGAGATTAAACCCCATGCTACTTAAAAGACAGGATTTTAGAGAATTTATTGAAAAACAATTAAAAATGTACTTTGAAGTAAATACGGAATCAGTGGAAGATAAGTTTATACTATGGGACGCAATGAAAGCATTCATTAGAGGACAAATAATAAGTTATGCAACCAAGATGAAGAAGGACTATAATCAGGAAACAGAGCAGTTGGAAAGGGAAATAGTAAACATAGAAAAAAAATTAGCAATAAAGGAAGATACAACCAAAAGAAGAGAATTGGCGGATAAAAAAATAAAATATGAAACATTACAAACATATAAGGAGGAGAAGAATATAATGAAGACAAAACAGAAATATTATGAACTAGGTGAAAAAACACACAAAATCTTAGCATGGCAGCTTAAGACAGAGCAAACTAAGAAAATGGTATTGGCAACAAGGAAAAAAGACAAACAAATTACATATAATCCAAAAGAAATTAAGGAAAACTTCAGAGAATTCTATGAACAATTATACCGAACTGAAAACGAAGGGAAAGAAGGGAAAATAGATGAATTTTTGACTAAAATTGAACTACCAAAACTACAAATAGAGGAACAAAATAAATTAACAGAACCATTTGTAACAGTAGAAATACAAGAGATAATAAAAAAATTACCAAATAATAAGACACCAGGAGAGGATGGACTCCCAATAGAATTCTACAAAACATTTAATGATCTAATAATACCGCCCCTCCTGGATGTAATCAACCAGATTGATGAGACACAAAACTTACCAGATTCATGTAAAACAGCAATAATTACAGTGATACTAAAACAAGGGAAAGATCCACTCTCACCAGCGTCATATAGACCAATATCTCTGCTAAACACAGATTATAAGATAATAGCTAAACTATTAGCAAACAGATTAGCAGAACAGGTACCGAAAATGGTAAATTTAGACCAAACTGGATTTATCAAAAAAAGACGCACAACAGACAATATTTGTAAATTTATTAACTTAATTCATGCAGTAGAAGGAAATAAAGCACCTGCAGTAGCAGTTGCTTTAGACGCAGAGAAGGCCTTCGACAGAGTAGAATGGAATTACTTGTTCAAAGTATTGCAAAAATTCAGTTTACCGGAGAAGTATATTAATTGGATTAAAGCATTATATAAGGGACCGTTAGCGAAAGTGACAGTAAATGGACATGTATCAAAGCAATTTAACTTAAGCAGGTCAACGCGGCAGGGATGCCCACTATCACCATTATTGTTTGCACTAGCTATAGAACCACTAGCAGAATCGATAAGAATAGATAATAATATAAAAGGAATAAAAATAAAAGACAGGGAATATAAAATCAGTCTATTTGCGGATGATGTGATAGTGTACTTAACAGAACCAGAACTATCAATAAAAGAACTATATAAGAAATTGAAGGAATATGGAGAAGTGTCGGGATACAAGATAAACGTAAATAAAAGTGAAGCAATGCCTATGAATAACGCGGATTTCTCAAAATTTAAGAAGGAATCCCCATTCAGATGGCAAATGCAGGCAATAAGATACCTAGGTGTACAAATAAACAAAAATCTAGGCCAATTATATAAACTCAATTACAATCCACTAATGAAAAAATTACAGGACGATTTAGAGCATTGGAAAGAGCTACCACTAACACTGATAGGAAGGATAAACTGTATTAAAATGAACATTTTTCCAAGGATACTATACTTATTTCAGGCATTGCCAATACAACTGACAGAAAAATTCTTCAGAGTTAAAGAAAATAATAAGGAAATTTTTATGGAGAGGAGGGAAACCGAGGATAGCACTAGATAAATTAACAGAATGGTATAAACAAGGAGGCTTACAATTGCCAAACTTCAAAAATTATTATAGAGCCGCACAATTAAGGTACCTATCAGATTTTTATCAAACAAGGGAAAAACCAGACTGGACGAGACTAGAATTAGATAAAATAGGGGAAAAGATACCTGAACACATATTATATAAATGGGACGAAAAATTGGTACAACATAGAACTTCTCCAATATTACACCATCTCCTCAATATATGGAAGAAGATTCATGTAGAAAGAAATAAAACAAATTATCAATTACCAAAACTAATATTGACGCAAAATAAGCTACTCCCTTTTACAATAGACAACCTTTCCTTTAGAAAATGGGAAAAAAAAGGGATTAAAAGAATAGAAAATTGTTTTTCAGGAAGTAGATTCTTATCCTTTGAACAAATGAGAGATAAGTACAATATAACTGGAGATACAGTGCTGGCATATTACCAACTGAGATCCTACTTGAAAGATAAATTAGGAAGCAATTTGAGTTTACCAGAGGGAAGTAACCTTGAATATGTGATTACAGATACAATGTTAATCAAAAGATTTATAACATATATGTATATTAAACTGCAAGAAAAGGAGAATGAGGAAACAAATGGTAAAACTAAACAAAAATGGGAACAAGATTTAAATATAAAGATAAAAAAGGAAACATGGGAGAAATTATGTTCTGGAACGATGAGAAATACAATAAATACGAGGCTGCGTATGATACAATATAATTGGTTACACAGACTATACATTACACCGCAAAAGTTAAATAAATGGGACCCAACAGTATCTGATAGATGTTTTCGATGTAAAAAAGAAAGGGGAACAACAATTCATGCAATCTGGACATGTGAGAGAGTAGAAAAATTTTGGGATGATCTCAATCAGATATTAAATAAAATAACAGAAAACAATATACCAAAGAATCCAGAGATCTTTCTCCTAAGTAACATAAAAAATAAAGAATTTGGAATTGACTTGGAGGATGCACAAAAAAGATTTGTTAAGATAGCCCTAGCCGTAGCAAAAAAATGTATTATGTCAACCTGGAAATTGGAAGATAATTTGAAAATACAACAATAGTATATAGAAATGAATAAATGTATTCCATTAGAAAAAATAACATATAGTTTAAGAAATAATATTGAAATATTCGAACAAGTATGGGAACCTTACATTAAATACAATAGCGAAAACGTACCGGGGACAAACATTACCTAAGTTGATGGAAGGAGAAGGAAAGAAAAGAATGGACTCTGTAGAATTTCTGGTGTATTTTTGTTGAATGACAACATTGTCTGACTGAATTAATGCAACCTAGATTGTATACCTAAAATGGATGAGAGGGGGGGGTGGGGGGGTGGCTTGGGAGGAGGGAGGGGGAGGAGGGGGGAGAAAAAGTCACTGTAAATGTGTGAAAAAGTAAAAGTGTATATCATGGCTATTGTGATTTATGGTGTGAAAAATAAAAAATTTAAAAAAAAAGTTCACCCTTTGCTTGACCTGAGGGAAACATATTTGGTCCCTGTGGGGATGTAGTCAGCATTCACAGGCTGTGTCCATTTTGGCCTGCATCAGGACTCAGCATTTCCTGCTCACTCCTCAGGCTCTAGGCCTCTAATCACCCTCGACCCACCATCCCTCCATCTGACCAGTCCTTTACCCAACCTCTACTCACCCCTCACTCCACTCGCTCTGCCTCTACCCACCCCATCCTATACACGCCCCTCTACTGCCTCTCCCCTCAACCTGTTCCTCCCTCTACCCATCTCTCACCCTCTAATCACCTCTCCCCTACTTGCCCTGCCCCTCCCCTTTTACCTCTTCCCTATCCACGCCTCCTTCTACTCATCCCTCCCTCTAACTGCCCCTCGCACCACCATAACTTCCCCTGCCCATTACTCCTCACCTACACCCTCTGCCCACCCCTGCTTACCCACCCACTCAGGCCTAGCGCACTGCCGATCAGCCTTTGCAGACAGCCACCATCTCTCTCTTCACGTGCAGGGCCGAACCAGCCATCCCTGGGGTCCGCGCGGGTGCAAGCGCTGAAGGCCGTGGCGACCAGGAGAAGTGCACTCACGCTGTGGAAAGGCCGTCCGGTGTCAGTCGCCCGGGCCGTGCGAGCCTGCCATGTCCGTCGCGCCGACAGGAAATCACAGGCGCTCGCCCATCCGCCGCACCGCTTGACAGGTGGGAGAAGTGACTGGTTGTGCGGGGAGCCTTCCAACTGACTTGCCGGTTGATGACATCAACAGACTTCTCGTGTTACAATTTCTCGTGTTACAATGGGGAAGGATGTGCAATGAAGAGGGAGGATGGTGGGGGTGACATTACCAAAAAACAGCATCGGCTCTCGCTGCAGGGCAGGCCACCTCTAATACATTTTTGAAATGATCTTGCGGGCCAAATATAATTGCCCGCGGGCCAGAGTTTGACATGTGTGGCATAGATGTAACACTGCTGCAGTGCAGGGTACCAGAAAATGGGGAGGACCCCCTCCACCCATTTGAGAAGAAGCAGAGGAGATGACCCATGGGACGATATCCTGACGGCAGTCCTGTGTGGGGCTCTGAAGCTGAAAAGCACCCAAGCGGTGACTATCTGTGACTCGAGGCAAGGAGCCCGCACAGGCTGCTGGTGACTGCAGTCAAGGGGCTCACATCAGGCTGCACACAGCTGGAGACTGGCTTGAGATCGGCTAAAGGGGTACCCCATATCAAAACTGAGATGCGAGGGGGCGCTGAAGGTGCTAAAGGCTTCCTGATCGTGTTGGAGGCTCGGATCTGGAGCTCGGATTGCCAATGGTTTGGACTGGAGTCCGTGTGGCTGCGGAGGCTGGAGGCGAATCCACATAGTGACTCGGGGGGGGGGGGGGGCGGATGGGGGGATGACTCTCTTTTGCTTTCCTTTTTCTGTAAGGGGCCCCAAGCAGTTTCTCTGATGACGAATCTTTGTCTGCCTTACAGTAGACAACATGACAATAAAATAATTCTGGAATGGAGGGATACCCCTCACACCCCAAATGTGAAAGATCTCCCTCTTCATGAAATGGTTCTTCTCTGACCAGCTCTGCCAGTGTCTGAATACTCCCTCTCACCCATAAAGCTGTTTTCGTGCTGCAACCCTTGGTTGTAAAGCTTGGCCCAGATGCCCAGCTCCCAGTGTCTTGGAGGCATGTTTTGTCTTCTCTCTATGCCATGGGATATTTTGCATGCAACAGATAATATCAGCTCAGCTGGAATACATTAGGTCAAACGATACTTTGGCATTCATGTGCCAACAACTAATACAGGCCAGCAAGCAAAAGAGTAATGGGCAAGCAATATTTGGTGGAAGTTAGGCAGGCAAGTTTTGGATGAGCAAGTTTGTAGGAAGTGGAAGATTGAAAGCTGGCTTGGAGAACATTAAGATATTGAGGTGAAGAGTTAACAAAGACCCAGTTTAAGTTTCCTTTTATTGTCACTTATCATACCCCAAAAAAAGCAATAGACACAATGTACTTCAACCTTTGCCTGCCGTAAGGCAAACATAGGGTTGTATTGAGCATTTTTCGAACAATAGAGGAAAGAAAAGCAAAAGGGCACGCCTGCAGAGACACTGAGTATAGGTGGATTTGCCTCCACAGTTGCACACACTCTTGGTCCAAACCTCCGATACCATCAGGAAGCCTGCTGAAGTCGGTCAACCCTCGCAGTAAGCTGTCCATCCCGGCCGCAGCCATCTTGGGCACAGACCTCCGTGGTTGCAGGGTGTTTTTTAACACCGTTGACTGCTCTAACACATTGTTTAAGGTCTGTACAAAGCCATCGGCATCACGACCAGGCAGTTGGACCCTGCAGAGCAATGCTGTGCCTCGCTCCCTGCTCTCCTCAGTAGCAGAAGAGATGAAACCAGGGCTAAGATGGAAGCAAGAAGTATTGCTGATGGAGCATTTGTACTTAACGTTCAAGGGTTTCACCAGTGTTCATGTTCTGCCAATGTGCCCAATGTGTACTTGGAGGACATTTCTGCTTGTGTATGGTTGGCTGACTGATAAGCAGTAAGACAGATTGGGGATCTGACAGAAAATGTCGAAAGAATAAGTCTTCAACACACAGAGATGGGGACTCCCTGATGTGTGTTTGATGTGCCCCAGGGGCAACTCATCAATATGTTCAGAGGCCACTTTTTCTCTGTTACAGTGTGAAGATAAAAGTGATGAATTTTTACATTCTAATTTTCACTCTCTTCCATTCTCCTCCCTCTTAAAGGTCAGAAACAGAATTTATTGTCATGAACATGTCACAAAATTTGTTGTTTCGCAGCAGCATCTCTGTGCAAACATTTATATAAACCACCTTACAAAAATAAATAAAAATATTGCAAGAAAAAGTCAAAAGTAAGGTAGTGTCTGTGGTTCATTGTCTGTTCAGAGGGGAAGAAGCAGTCCTTGTGCCACTAGGTGCTCGTCTTCAGGCTCATATACCTTTTCCCCAATGGAGGCAGAGTGAAGAGGGTGTGGCCTGGGTGGTGGAGGGTCTTAGAGGATAGAGGCTGCTTTCTTAAGACACAGCCTCTTGTAGATGTCCTCGATAGAGTGAAGTCTGGATCACATGATATCGCAGTCCAAGTTAACAACCCTCTGAAATTTTCCTTGTCTGAGAGTTGGCACCTCCATACCAGGCAATGATGCAACCAGCCAGAATGTTCTCCACAGTACACCTGTAGAGGTTTTTGAGAGTCTTCAGTGACATACCGAATCTCCTCAAATTCCTCACAAATATGGCCGCTGGCAAGCCTATTGCTAGCTGGATGACCGAATCCGCAGTAGGGTCCTGAAGCCTCGTTTCCGTAACCACCAGGTTACAGCAGCCCTTCATTTCCCACTGATGCAGATGTAACCACAGGTAATCCAGTTTACACGGATAGTGCAACGCTATTACAGCATCAGCTTTAAATCTGGGGCTGTCTACTATCTTCCCATGTCTGCGTGGTTTTTCCCTGGTACTCCGGTTTCCTCCCACCTTTCAAAATGTACGGGGAATTGTAGGTTAATTGGGGGTGTTTGGATGGCATGGGTTCATGGGCTGGTAGGGCTTGTTACCATGCAATATATCTAAATTTAATTTTTTTTATTTAATTTTTTTTTAAATTAAATTATCAGGACTGCAGTCCTGGATGGATTCACTTTGAGCTGTACACAGTGCAGGGATTCTCAGCATGCTTCTGCTTCCTTCCCCGCTGCTTCCAATAACCTCCCCAAGTTATGTTTGTTTGCTGTTGGTCTCGCACCGCCTTCGTTAAGTCGCTTTCGCACAGTCTCTTCATGATCAGGTCCAACTACAGCTTGGAGTTGTTCCTTGCATTGAGCAGTGTTTTCTGATCACAGGCGAGACAAAAAGAACAAGAGATTGCACTGCTGCCACGTGCCACGTGCACCGCCATTAGCTTCGAAATACTATCAAAATGTGACGTCTTGCACATTGCAGACCAGAAATCCCAGGCTGTGTCCTAGCAAAACAAAACCCCAGGTACAGATCTGTAAATAAAATGAAACTATGATCATGGATCTACAAGATTGTGAGTTTTGAAAACCCATCCAGTTCAGTAATGTCCTTTGGGTAGAAAATCTACTCTTTTGCCCTGGCATGATCCACTGTTATAATTGGCACCTGTGCTCTCTGGAATGGCCAATCAGACCAACCAAGACACAACAGGGTTGACCAATAAATTCTTGTCTTGCAAGTGACTCGCCGATCTGAAAAAGTGAATTCCAAAAATGAAAAATCCATAGCAGGGACAGATTATTGAAAAGCATCCTTAGAGGATAACCTGGGTGTCAAGAGTTGACCACAGATCCCGTTCTGAGTAGTCCTAGTACGTTGGTATTGACTGGAGCCTCTTTAATATGCCGTATATTTTGGCGTATAAGTCAACTGGCAGATAGGTTGACCCCCTCTTTTTTTAAGCCTCATTTTAATAGTTTTATGTTATTATCGACCCCCATTTTTCAGGCTGTCTGTGCCTCCCACGAATAACACCCAAATCAAAAGTAATAGCTGTAAATTATGTAAATTTAAAAAAAAACTCAGCCTACCAGACAGGAGCAGCGACATCGTGCTCCCAGCAGGAGCAGGGACCTCGGCCTACCAGACAGGAGCAGCAATGGCCCACGGAGCAAGAGCAGGGAACTCGGCCTACCAGGCAGGAGTGGTGACGGAGCTGGAGCAGTGACACCGTGCTCCCGGCAGGAGCAGGAACCTCAGCCGACCAGACAGGAGTGGCGACATTGTGCTTCCGGCAGGAGTAGGGACCTCGGCCTACCAGACAGGAGCGGCGACATCATGCTCCCAGCATGAGCAGCGACCTCGGCCTACCAGGCAGGAGTGGTGACGGAGCTGGAGCAGTGACACCGTGCTCCCGGCAGGAGCAGGAACCTCAGCCGACCAGACAGGAGTGGCGACATTGTGCTTCCGGCAGGAGTAGGGACCTCGGCCTACCAGACAGGAGCGGCGACATCATGCTCCCAGCATGAGCAGCAACCTCAGCCTACCAGGCAGGAGCAGCAATGGCCCACGGAGCTGGAGCAGTGACATCATGTTCCCAGCGGGAGCAGGGACCTCGGCCTACCAGACAGGAGTGGCGACGGCCCACGGAACTGGAGTAGCAACATTGTGCTTCCAGCAGGAGTAGGGACCTCGGCCTACCAGACAGGAGCGGCGACATCATGCTCCCAGCAGGAGCAGGGACCTCGGCCTACCAGGCAGGAGCAGCAATGGCCCACGGAGCTGGAGCAGTGACATCGTGTTCACGGAGCTGAAGCAGTGACATCGTGTTCCCGGTGGGAGCAGGGACCTCGGCCTACAGAGCAGAAGCGGTGACGGCAACCTCAGGATCCCCAGTAGAAGTGGTTATGTTGGCACCCAGTGGTGGGGATGTTTTTTTTTCGATGAATCTAAAGTCTCAAAAGTATATCTGGCATACAAGTCGACGCTCCCTCCCCCCTTTTTAGAAACATTTTAGGATTTCACGACTTATACACTGAAATATATGATAATTGCAGAAAATCAAAGTTGCACTGCAGGAGATGGTCAAATTTTATAATTGGAAGGCGGTACCTTTGAGATACTGGAGTAATCAGAAATGAATGAGAGTGAGTCAGAGTAGATCATGTTGTTGAGTACACAATCAAGGACTAATTGTTGACAGATGGAATTAAGAAAGTAGTGAATGGACCTCCACCCTATGTTGCATTGTTACTTGAAGATGTGTCATGTAAAATCATAACTTTATAAGTCAGATAACTTCTCTTTGTAATCTTGCAAACTGCAATTTTAGCACTGGCTTTATTCATTATTTGTAATCATGCAAAGTTGCAGATGTGCGTTCAATACCGTTTGCTTCATGAAAGCTGAGGGCTTAGACAGCTGGCATGAGAAGCTTTGCTGAACTCAATGCCATGAGGACAATGCTGTCTTGAATCTTGAGATCGCAATTATCAACATCTGCTGCCTTGACCTCATGCAACCCCTCTTCCCCACCCTATCTTTGCCATGTGTTCCTGTATATCTTTTACTCTGGCTGAGATTCTGGAGAAGGCTCATCTTGTTGCGCACAGTACCATTTTCAATTGAATTGTTGGGAAGAGAAGATAAGTTAGATCATTCGTATTTTAAAAATCCTGTTTTTGTTTCACATGGCTTTAGCATGGTAAATCCATCTAATGCAGGCCAAGGGCAAACTGGCAGATGTAGAAAAGAGGGCATTCTGCACAATGAGGACAGGTGATCTGAGAGGATGACCCACCCCAAAGACATGCAGATTCTGGGCTCTCCTTTTCCTGCTACCACTCCCCTGATGATGATACCCTCTGACCTTCTCCCAATTCCTCCAAGTTTCACTTCCAACTCCCCATGTTAGGCTGCCTGGTCTGTAGAGCTTTGATCGACTCTCTGCCTCCTATCTCCGATGATGGGCGTACATTTGACAGCTTCCTGTTGTGGGAACCTTTCTAGAAGGTGACAACCTATGTGAAAACCCCTGTCCCAGTATCTTCCCCTCCCCTCACCCCCATCCAGGGCCACAAGCAGATCTTCCAGATGAGGCAGAACTTTCTTTGCCCATCTACAGTATTGACTGAGCTCTGCATGGCCCCCTCTATATCAGCGAGATCAAACACTGATTAGGTGACTGTTCACCAAACATGAACTCTGTGGCTCAAAATTTGAGCCTCCTGGTTTTTGTTCATTGTAAAAACAGAAATGCTTGAGGAACTCAGCTGGTCTTGCAGCATCCATAGGGAGTAAAGATATATTAACGACATTTCAGGCCTGAGCCCTTCTTTAAGATATATGCAAAAAGCTGGCAGGCATCAGACTAGGAGGGGCAGAAATCCAAACCAACAGACAAAAGGTGTTCATTGAATAAGAGCAGAGATGACAATTGATTTTGGCTCTGTGAAAGGAGACAGAGTGAAATGGGAAAGCAAGAAAACAAGGGAGAGAGGAAAGGACACGGGGATGGGGTTTAACAGAAACCATAGAAGTCGATGTTAATGCCATCCGTTTGGAGGGTGACCAACAGAAGATGAGGTTTTTTTTCCTCCAATTGGCGGGTGGTCTTAGTTAATTGCTCCAATGCTAATTATTTTGAGCTCCTCATTCACTGTTGTTTTCCACTGTTTCTCAAGTCAAGTTTATCATCATCTGATTGTACAAGTAAAACCCGACAAAAGAGCGTTCTCCGGTCCTCAGTACAAGATGCACAGACATAAAATACAAATACAACAAACAATATTTCATCTGCGCAAATAAATATATAAATATTGTTTCGTGAATATGAGAGTCTTGGATGGTTAGTGTGAGCAGTTCCTTTGGTGGTTCAGTTCTTTTCTATGAAGACAAAAACAAAATACTTTTACTGTATATAATTTTCCCTGCTCTCACCTGTATGGGACTGACATTAACTTTTAGTAATCTTTTCCTTTTTGCGTTGCTAAAGAAGCTTTTGTCTTTGTTTTCAGCTACATTGCTCTCATTTCCATTTCCTTATCAAGGTCTCCTCCTTTTGCTGACATAAAATATCCCAATCCTCAGCTCATTGTTTTTTTTGGCATGGGAAACCTCTTCCTTTGATTTAATACAATCTTTAACATCTCTTGATAGCTGCAGCTGGAGCACTTCCTTTTAGGCTTTGGGACTTTAAAGCAATATATAATATTTGTAAACAATGTATTGAGCCAAAAAAAACACTGCTGGAAGAACTCAGCGGGTCAGGCAGCATCCATGGAGGGAACAAAGTGGTTGACGCTTCAGGTTGTGATGTTGTATCAGATCTGAAAGTGTGGACGGGTTTAATGTATCGTATTTTCTGAACTTTAAATAAATGGGAGGGGAGGTAGGGAGGGAGGGAGGGGAGGAGGGAAGGGGGGGAGAAAACGACTCTATATATTTAAGAAGGAAAATGTATGTATCTTGATCTATATGGTTTATAGTGTGAAAAATAAAAAAAATTTAAAAATAAAAAAAAAGATCTGAAAGTCTGAAAGGGAATTAGCCAGTGTAAAAGAGAACAGAGAGTGTGCGCTGGGTGGTGTGAATCCTTGATGATTGCTGCTGCTCTCCGATGGCAGCGTTCCCTGTAGATGTTCTTGATGGTGGGGATGCCTCTGGAGCCCTGGGCTGCGTTCACGACCTTTAGCAGAGATTTACGCTCAGGGGTAGACCGGACCATGATGCAAACCCGGTCAGCAAGCACACCACACATCTGTGGATCATGAATCTGACAAGGAAGGACCAGGTAAGGGAGAGAGAGAGAGAGAGAGAGAGAGAGTGGGCAGGCAGAAATAGGAGAGGAGAAACAAGTGGGAGGAGTGTTTAGGCAGATGGAGCAAGCTAAGGGAGGGAAAACAAACTGGTGGCTGGGGTTGTGGTGCCCAGAAAGACAGATGTGTGTGAGGGGAATCTGATTGAGTCAAATGAAGAGCAAATTACTTCATATCAGGGAATTCAATGATCCTGCCTTTGGGGGGTTGCAGGTGGGGGGTGGTGGGGGGGGGAGGTGGGGTGGTGGGGGGGAGGTGGGGAGGTGGGGGTGGGCAAAAGCAGACCGGATGTTGTGCAAATGGGAAAGTTGACGATTGGAAACACCAGGTGACTATTGTGGATAGAGCGTAGGCAGCTGCCGACTGCGCTAGTTTCACAGATGTCCAGGTGGCCACATTGAGAATACTGAATGCAATAGACAAAGATGGAAGAGGGGGATGTGAGTCTCTTCCTCAACGCAAAAAAGGACTAGAGTTACTCAGCAGGTCGTACAGAGTTCCTTGTGGCAAAGATACATAGCCAACGCTGACCCCTTCATCGAGGTTTGAGGGCTGGGGTAGGGTAAGGGTGAGGAGCACAGGCTCATACACAAGAGGTCATAGGCCTGAAACATTGGTTATGTCTTCTTTTTTGGCTTGGCTTCAAGGACGAAGATTTATGGAGGGGGTAAATGTCCACGTCAGCTGCAGGCTCGATTGTGGCTGACAAGTCCGATGAGGGACAGGCAGACACGGTTGCAGCAGTTGCAGGGGAAAATTGGTTGGTTGGGGTTGGGTGTTGGGTTTTTCCTCCTTTGTCTTTTGTCAGTGAGGAGGGCTCTGCGGTCTTCTTCAAAGGAGGTTGCTGCCCGCCGAACTGTGAGGCGCCAAGATGCACAGTTTGAGGCGATATCAGCCCACTGGCGGTGGTCAATGTGGCAGGCACCAAGAGATATCTTTAGGCAGTCCTTGTACCTCTTCTTTGGTGCACCTCTGTCACGGTGGCCAGTGGAGTGCTCGCCATATAACACGATCTTGGGAAGGCGATGGTCCTCCATTCTAGAGACGTGACCCACCCAGCGCAGCTGGATCTTCAGCAGCGTGGACTCGATGCTTTCGGCCTCTGCCATCTCGAGTACTTCGATGTTAGGGATGAAGTTGCTCCAATGAATGTTGAGGATGGAGCGGAGACAACCCTGGTGGAAGCGTTCTAGGAGCCGTAGGTGATGCCGGTAGGACCCATGATTCGGAGCCGAACAGGAGTGTGGGTATGAAAACGGCTCTGTATATGCTCATCTTTGTGAGGTTTTTCAGTTGGTTGTTTTTCCAGACTCTTTTGTGTAGTCTTCCAAAGGCGCTATTTGCCTTGGCGAGTCTGTTGTCTATCTCGTTGTCGATCCTTGCATCTGATGAAATGGTGCAGCCGAGATAGGTAAACTGGTTGACCGTTTTGAGTTTTGTGTGCCCGATGGAGATGTGGGGAGCTGGTAGTCATGGTGGGGAGATGGCTGATGGAGGACCTCCATTTTCTTCAGTCTGACTTCCAGGCCAAACATTTTGGCAGTTTCCGCAAAACAGGACGTCAAGCGCTGAAGAGCTGGCTCTGAATGGGCAACTAAAGCGGCATCGTCTGCAAAGAGTAGTTCACGGACAAGTTTCTCTTGTGTCTTGGTGTGAGCTTGCAAGCGCCTCAGATTGAAGAGACTGCCATCCGTGCGGTACCGGATGTAAACAGCGTCTTCATTGTTGAGGTCTTTCATGGCTTGGTTCAGCATCATGCTGAAGAAGATTGAAAAGAGGGTTGGTGCGAGAACGCAGCCTTGCTTCACGCCATTGTTAATGGAGAAGGGTTCAGAGAGCTCATTGCTGTATCTGACCCGACCTTGTTGGTTTTGTACCTTTACCATAAAGAGCGCTGCATGACCTGCTGAGTTTCTCCAGCACTTTTGTGTATTAAACTACAGTCTCAGTGTCTGTGACTTTCTTGTTTAAATCTCTGCCTTATCCCTCTGCTCTTAAATCTGTCTCTTCTGTCCTTTCACAACAGACTCAGGTTATCATTGGACATTAATGATAATGGAATAGTTGGCATAGTGGTCAGCGCAACGCTGTTACGCAAATACTAGAGCGCATCGGATGTCCCCCAAAGTTCCTCAACATGATTATCCAACTGCACGAAAACCAACAAGGTCGGGTCAGATACAGCAATGAGCTCTCTGAACCCTTCTCCATTAACAATGGCGTGAAGCAAGGCTGTGTTCTCGCACCAACCCTCTTTTCAATCTTCTTCAGCATGATGCTGAACCAAGCCATGAAAGACCCTAACAATGAAGATGCTGTTTACATCCGGTACTGCACGGATGGCAGTCTCTTCAATCTAAGGCGCCTGCAAGCTCACACCAAGACACAAGAGAAACTTGTCCGTGAACTACTCTTTGCAGACGATGCCGCTTTAGTTGCCCATTCAGAGCCAGCTCTTCAGCGCTTGTCGTCCTGCTTTGCGGAAACTGCCAAAATGTTTGGCCTGGAAGTCAGCCTGAAGAAAACTGAGGTCCTCCATCAGCCAGCTCCCCACCATGACTACCAGCCCCCCCACATCTCCATCGGGCACACAAAACTCAAAACGGTCAACCAGTTTACCTATCTCGGCTGCACCATTTCATCAGATGCAAGGATCGACAATGAGATAGACAACAGACTCGCCAAGGCAAATAGCGCCTTTGGAAGACTACACAAAAGAGTCTGGAAAAACAACCAACTGAAAAACCTCACAAAGATAAGCGTATACAGAGCCGTTGTCATACCCAGACTCCTGTTCGGCTCCGAATCATGGGTCATCTACTGGCATCACCTAAGGCTCCTAGAACGCTTCCACCAGCGTTGTCTCCGCTCCATCCTCAACATCCATTGGAGCGCTTTCATCCCTAACGTCGAAGTACTCGAGATGGCAGAGGTCGACAGCATCGAGTCCACGCTGCTGAAGATCCAGCTGCGCTGGATGGGTCACGTCTCCAGAATGGAGGACCATCGCCTTCCCAAGATCGTGTTATATGGCGAGCTCTCCACTGGCCACCATGACAGAGGTGCACCAAAGAAAAGGTACAAGGACTGCCTAAAGAAATCTCTTGGTGCCTGCCACATTGACCACCGTCAGTGGGCTGATATCGCCTCAAACCGTGCATCTTGGCGCCTCACAGTTTGGCGGGCAGCAACCTCCTTTGAAGAAGACCGCAGAGCCCACCTCACTGACAAAAGGCAAAGGAGGAAAAACCCAACACCCAACCCCAACCAACCAATTTTCCCCTGCAGCCGCTGCAACCGTGTCTGCCTGTCCCGCATCGGACTTGTCAGCCACAAACGAGCCTGCAGCTGACGTGGACTTTTACCCCCTCCATAAATCTTCGTCCGCGAAGCCAAGCCAAGCAAAATGATAATGGAATAGTTGGCATAGTGGTCAGCGCAACGCTGTTACAGCGCCAGCGACCCAGGTTCATATCCAGTGTTGTCTGTAAGGAGTGTGTCTGCCTGGAGGGCCTATTACCATGCTGTATATATAAATTTAAATTTATATTGTAATTTTTTTTAAATTGTGCCTTTGACTTTACCCTAAACAATCCATGTTTTTGTTGTCCTTTCTTCTTGGCGGTTACTCAGGATTGATGGTGATTTGCTCCCACGTGCTTGTGTGGGTTCTGGGGTGGGAGCTGCACACTCACAGGAGGCCAGATGGTTAACTGATGGGGCAGTGAGACTATTCTCCTTCTGCCACTCTCACTTCGCTTCTCTGTGCTCCCTCCAGTACTCCCTCCTGCCCCAGATATTCCTTTCTACTTTGAGCAGTCATGAATCAGAGATTTGGCAGAATCAGTGTTGTTGCATTAATTCCAAGGAAGAGAAATCAGCCTTAGTGACAATTCCAATTATTCAAATATATAGAATACTAGCCCAAGCCTAATTCGACAGAACCCTTCCCAGTAGCAACAGCTGCTCCTCTTCACAGTATGTCCCAGTGTCCCATTGAGTCCCATTCGTTAACACACCAGCCTTTGAACAAAGCAGCGATTTCTCTGATTGACTCGGTGCCAATTTGCAGGAGACCAGGGTAGAATTTACCTCTGCGGTTCTGCATTTTAATTTGGACTCTGGCTACTCAAGTTCCTCCAGCAAAATCTGTTCCTTTGTTCTGTCAATGTAGTTGGCTCCAAAGTGGGCCATGACAACTGACTCTTTCACCTCCAGCTTCGAGGAGAGGTCCTCAACTGTGGAAGCAGGCAAGCAACAGTCCTCAGTAGTGGTGATTACAGCTGCAGGGAACCAAGGATCACTTTGTGGACAATTCCTGTACTCATCTGCAAGAATTTATTGGATAGAACAAGGCTATCATCTTGATCCTCTTGCCTCACTCATAGTCATACCCCACTGGCCATTTGTATCATACTTAACCAAAACCCAGCTCAGATTCAGAATTTATTGTCATGAACATGTCACGAAATTCATTGTTTCGCAGCAGCGTCAAAGTTCAAAGATTTATATAAACCACCTTACAAAATAAATAAAGGTCGTGCAAGAAAATGTCAGATGAGGCAATCTGTGGTTCACTGATCATTCAAGATTCTGATGGCGGAAGGGATGGCCGCTGAGTGCTCGTCTTTAGCCTGCTGTACTTTTTCCCAATGGTGGCAGAGTGAAGAGGGTGTGGTCTGGGTGGTGAGGTCCTTTCTCAAGACACCGCCTCTTGTAGATGTCTTCGATGGAGTGAAATCTGGTGCCTGTGATTCACTGGCTGGATAACAACCCGCTGGTGTTTTATCTTGTTCTGAGTCCATACCAGTGATGCAACCAGCTAGAATGCTCTCCACATTACACCTGTAGAAGTTTACAAGAGTGTTCGGTGACCTACCGTATCTCCTCAAACACCTCACAAAGTACAGCCACTGGCGAGCCTTGTTTGTGATTACATTGACATGGAGGCTCCAGGATAGATCCTTGGAGATATTGCCTGATTCAAATCATGGTTTAATGACTCAGAAAATTTCTCAGATAACTGGGTGACATAGGCAGTACTATTAGTATAGGAGTTATCACCACGCTATTACAGTGCCAGAGACTCAGGTTGAATCTGGCGCTGTCAGTAAGGAGTTTGTACTCCCCGTGTCTGTGGGGGTTTCCTCCAGGTGCTCTAGTTTCCTCGTACCCTTCAAAAACATACGGGAGTTGTAGGTTAATTGGGGTATTTGGGAGGCATGGGCTCGTGGGCTAAAAGGGCCTATTCCTGTGCTCTATGTCTAAATTGAAATTAAATTAACTGTTAATGCAGATGTGGTTGCCACCGCCAGTGGGCTGATAACGCCTCAAACCGTGCATCTTGGCGCCTCACAGTTTGGCGGGCAGCAGCCTCCTTTGAAGAAGACCGCAGAGCCCACCTCACTGACAAAAGGCAAAGGAGGAAAAACCCAACACCCAACCCCAACCAACCAATTTTCCCTTGCAACCGCTGCAATCGTGTCTGCCTGTCCCGCATCGGACTGGTCAGCCACAAACGAGCCTGCAGCTGACGTGGACTTTTTACCCCCTCCATAAATCTTCGTCCGCGAAGCCAAGCCAAAGAGAAAAGAAAAAAGAAAGACATTACAGTGCCAGAGACTCAGGTTGAATCTGGCGCTGTCAGTAAGGAGTTTGTACTCCCCGTGTCTGTGGGGGTTTCCTCCAGGTGCTCTAGTTTCCTCGTACCCTTCAAAAACATACGGGAGTTGTAGGTTAATTGGGGTATTTGGGAGGCATGGGCTCGTGGGCTAAAAGGGCCTATTCCTGTGCTCTATGTCTAAATTGAAATTAAATTAACTGTTAATGCAGATGTGGTTGCCCTGACGCCAAGGTTTTCCACCAAACCCCACACCTTTACTGCCATGAAATCATTGCCTTGGTGCAGCCAGTTACTCACCATCTTCTGGACCTCATCAAATCCCACAGAAATTTTGGACTCCTCTTAAATCCAAATGAGCTTGGTTATCAACCTGTGCACTGCAAGAGAAAGGGAAGTTGAGGACTTGAGACGATTGTTTTTATAACCCAAAATAACAATAAGGTGGAGTAGGTGGTGATTCAAGGGACATAAATCCAACGTGAGGAAAGGTGTGCAGATGACATATTTTCAAGTCAACTTTATTGTCATCTGATTGCACGAGTACAACTTGATGAAACAGCGTTCTCTGGTCCTCGGTGCAAAACACGCAGACACACAACTAGACATAACACACATACAACCAATACACACGCAGGGCATGTATTCATACAGAGAGATAAATAAATAGTTTCATAAATATGAGAGTCTCAGATGGTGAGTCTGAGCAGTTCCTTTGGTCGTTCAGCATTCTCACTGCCCATGGGGAGAAGCTATTCCTCAGCCTGGTGGTGCTGGCTCTGATACTCCTGTATCTCTTCCCCCATGGGAGCAGCTGAAAGATAGTATGTGCCGGGTGGAAGGAGTCCTCAATGATATTGCTTTTGTGCCTTCTTGACAAGTGAGGAGATGTGAGTGTCCATGGTAAGTCACTCGTCAAGTGGACTCCAAGGAACTTGGAACTCTCTACTCTCACTACAGAGTTGTTGATGTGTAGGGGAAAGTGGTAATTCCTGGTCCTCCTGAAACCACTATCATCTCCTTCGTCTTGTCCACATTGAGACTTGTATTGTTACTCTAGCATCATATCACAAGATCTTCCACCTCTTTGTAGAATGACTAAGCATTGTGGCTGATGAGGCCAATGACTGTCGTGTCATCTGCAAACTCGATGGCACTGGCGGTGTAGTCGTTAGTCAGTAGCGTGAATGGGAGCGGGGCTGAGCACACAGCCCTGAGTGCGCCAGTGGTCAGCAAAACGGTGATTGACATTCTGCTCCTGACCCAGACAGACTGCGATCTTTCCGTGTGGAAGTCCAGAAGCCAGTTACAGAAAGGGGTGTGGGACTCTCCACCAGCCTCTGGAAAATGGTCATACTAAATGCAAAGCTGAAGTCGATGAACAGAAACCTGGCGTATGAGGTGGCGGTCTCCAGGTGGCTCAGGACGGAGTGAGGGGACAAGGCTATAGCATCGTCTGTGGAATGGTTTCTTGTCTAGGTGAATTGAAATGGATTCAGCATCTCTGGGAGGTGTGCTTCCATCATCAGACACTTGAAGCATTTCATAATGTTGGCAGTCAGTGCCACAGAGTGGTAATCATTTAGGCCAGTTATTGTCGTCTTCTTGGGTACCAGGGTGATGGTGTCTTGAACCCTGCAGGAATGATGGACTGCTGCAGTGAAGTGTTGAAGATGTCCGTGAAAATCTTGTCAGCTGGTCTGCACAATCCTTAAGTACCCGACCAGGTATGTCGCCTGGTCCTGCCACGTTGTGTGGGTTCACCTTAGATAGAGTTCTCCTCACCTCAGCTGCGGTTATGCAGGTCACCCATTCATCGATGGGGGGGGCGGGGGGAGCACGGAGCTTTCTTGGATGTCATCCTGTTTTTTTCATCAAACCGTGCATAGAAGATATTCAGTCTGTCGAGAAGAGAGGCGTCATTGTCCTAATTCGCAAGATTGACTTGTGATCTGTTATCTCAATCCCTTGCCACATATGCCTTGTGTCACCGGTGTTGCACAGCTGTCAGTCGATCCTCTGAGACACAGTGTTCAGCTGTAAACTGCAGTACACAAGTGAAAGAACTCGAAAGACTAAAGGAGTGAAAGAGGAACTGCAAGAGCACTGTTTGGGTGCACTAAATAGAGTCTGTAGTTGTGGTAAAGCCTTGTCTCTGCCTTGTGAGTTGTTCAGTTGTAGGTTTAACAGATGTAATGCACTCTGCCAAGCTGGAGATCCCAGGCTTGGAGCATTGTGGGCAGTTCTGGTCGCCCAGCTGTTAGAAGAATGACATTAAGCTGGAATGGGCGGACTCGAGTTACAAGAAGAGGCAAGAACTTCTTTCCCTGGAGCAGAGGAGTTTGAGGGAGTGACCTCTTCACGATAGAGGGGCATAGATAAGGTGAATTCACAGTCTTTCCCCTGGGTAGGGTAGTCTGAAACTAGAAGGCATAGACAAGAGGTGAAAAAAAATTAAATGGGATCCGAGGAGTAGCTTATTCACACATAGACTGGTGGTTCTGTGGAGGAAAAGGCAGGGGCAATTGCAGATTTATTGTCACATACAACCCTGAGATTCTTTTTCCTGTGGGCCAGGCAGAATTACCACTAATTGGTAGTGCAAAAAAAAAACTGTATACAGCATATACATGTAAACAAATAAAGAACTGTAAACAAACTGAGCAATACAGAGGGGGGAGGGGGGGAATGGTGCAAAAGGAAGAGTCCTTAATGAATCCCTGATTGAGTTTGTTGTTGAGGGGTCTGCTGGTGGAGGAGGAGCCGCTGGTGGATGGGAGGCTCTTTCCTGATGGCAGCAGCGAGAACAGAGCATGTACTGGGTGGCACGGGTCCTTGCCCTCCGACGGCAGCATCCCCTGGGGGAGGGTTTTACCTGTGATGTCCTGGGCTGCTTCCACTACCTTATGCAGGGCTTTGAGCTCAGGGGTATTATTGGTGTCCCCGTGCCAGACCGTAATGCAGCTGGCCAGCACACTTTCCACCACACGTCTGTAGAAATTTGCCAGGGTTTCCGATGTTATACCAAACCTCCGCAAACTCCTAAGGAAGTAGAAGTAGATTTATAATATGCGTAGATGGGAAAGGTCTAGAGCAGGGATTCGCAACCTTTATTTTCCACTCGCATACCACCTTAGATATTCCCTTACTAACCACAAAGTACCTATACCATAGTAAGGGGATTAATTAAGATGGTATGTGAGTGAGGGAAAAAAAGATTGACAACCACTGATTTAGATGACGTGGACCAGATGCAAGTGAATGGGACTAGCTGGGAAGTCACTTGGTCAGCATGCAGAAGTTGGGCCTAAAGGCCTGTTTCCCTGCTGTCTGACTCTATGACCCTGACTCTTAAATGCGGCACTTGCAGGACCTGGGATTTAATGCAGGAGAAGCTGGCGCCTTTAAAGCATTCTTGCAAGGCAAGACAGCTCGCTCACAAGGGGATAATATATAGAGCTTCATTTGAATGTCCCAAACCAGCAGGATTTGCAATTGGCAGACAACCTTTAGCAGCTGTCTCCCCAACTCAGACTGTGTTTGCACCAGCTGAAAGCTGCTCAAGCACAGTCTGACAAACTACATCTGGCAGACCTTGAGAAATAAATGCTTTGCATCTTAAGTCACAGATTCCTCCCGTCTTCCAAATTGTGGGGGGGGGGGGGGGGGGGGGGGGAGGGGGGAGGGGATAGTGCTCTTGTTGGTTCATGGTGGGACCCCCGTGAGTCATCTTCCTTGTAAGGATCCATGAGCCATTCAATATTTGGAGGGCTTGTCAGCATGTGGAATGTGGAACCCCTGTCCACCTGCCTATTCTCTCCCTGACATTTACACACGCAATTTCTAGCTCTGAACCCTTTTAGTGGCCATCAGGGTGCACGACCGGGTGGGGGGGGGGGGGGGATAGTTGCCAAATAAGTTGCCTCAATGCTATCTGTGCAGGAGTGGGTTTGAGCGATAAGAGAAGGGAGCAGTTTTGGTTTCTCTCGGTCATTCACCGAGCAGCTCACTGCGGAGTCGAACTCTTTCAGTTTGGAATGCTTTTTGCTGTGTTGTCTGATTTTTGATGGCCTGTGTGCCAGAAAGGCTTGCTCTGGGTCTCCTGTGACAGCAGCTGGAGAATATTGAGAGAGGTTTTCCCTTGACCCCACCCTCTTCCCCTCCCACCCCAACCTTTATTGGAATTATTATTTTCAATCTCCAAGCCGCATTGGACAGTTTGTATCCAATGCTCTCTAATTCACACTCTGAACCTCCTCTGTTATTTCTGATTGCTTCCCATTTCTTCTGAAGTTGCAGGCTATCTTTGAAATATATTGTCGAGCATCAACTTCTCTCCTTCCTGTGCACTGTTGAACTCGGTGGAAATGCGTGATCACAGAGCGAACACAATCTCCACACTAACTTTATCTCACCATTCAACAAATAATCCTTAAAAACTATGAGAACCAATTGACTGGAGATTTTCAACCTCTCACTGGCTGTCGAATGTCCTCACCTACTTCAAAATGACACCGATCACCACCCTCCCCCACCCCGCCCCCGTATCCAAGAAGAGCACTCTGAACCGTTCTACCTCTCGTACCACCTTTGTGAACTCTGAAAGCTATCTTGTGGTCCTGGAGCTTGGTCTCCATCTCTGTTATTTCCCTCAGTGGCTCAGTGTTGAATATTGACAGGTTCATGTGAAGTGGAATGCTGCATTAAATGGACTGCATAAATGTAAGTCGATTTGTTTGATTGATGTGTGCATCCCATGCCCACTTGGTCTCAAAGATCTGAAAGCCTGCAGCATCATGGGGGACATGGTCAGTGCTATGGATGAGCACCCATTTTACCCTAATGTTCAGCTTGAAGGGAGGAGGACAGAAAGCAAGGTCATACGATAGCAAGGTTGACAGAGCGAGGGCTTTTCTCTTTTGAGTGTTGAAGCATGAGAGGTGACTAATAAAGGCATATAAAAATTATGAGGGGCTTAGATGGGGTGGACAGCCAGCACCTTTTCCCCAGGGCAGCCAAAGCAAATACCAGAGGACATCAGGAAGGTTGAGGGGAGACGTCACTCAGAGAGTAATGCTTGAAATGCATCGCTGGGGATTAGGCTGGAGCAATATGTACATTTGAAAGATAGATTGTAAGACAAAAATAGTGGATTATAGGTGTGAGATCGGGAAAAATGTGATTGTTGTGGGTAAGGTTTATGTAGTTCGGCACAGCAATCTTTGGCCGAAGGGCTGCTACTGTGCTGTTATGTTCCAAAACAAAGGTCCATTCATTTACTGGGGATATTCATGCCCAGAGTGTACTTGCATTTAGATTGCATTAATGATAAATGTACCTCAAAGTGGTAGATGCAAGAGCCACCAGCTGATGTTGAAAAAGATCACCTTGCTCTTCTTGGCCACGGGTGTGATGCATGTCATTTTGAGGCAGGTCAAGACCTCAGAGAGTCACAAGCAAGAGGTTGAAAATGTCTGCCAGTTCTCCAGCCAGTTGGTTCTCGTAGTTTTTCAGGTGGTGAGATCATGCATTTCCACTGAGTGCTCTGGTTTCCACCCTCAACTCAACAGTACACTGGAAGGAGAGATGGTGATGCCTGATGCCAGATTTCAACCATGGCCTGCAACTTCAGGAGGAGAAATGGGAACCAACAACAATAACAGAGGAGGGCATATTTTGAGAACTCTGGACATGCCAATGCCATTTACAGTCATTCAACGTTCAGATTTATGGGAAAAAACACACAAATGCTGGAGAACTTAATGAAGGTAAAGATGCATCACCAACATTTCGGGCTTGAGCCGTTCATCAAGGTGTGGGGGAACATGAGAGATGTCTGAACCAAAGGGAGATGGGGGAGGGTGAGGGTAGGAGATGAAAGGTGGGGGAGGACGCAGGAAGGGTGGGGGAGGAGTCTAGGCTCGCTGGAAAGGAAGTGGGAACTGGAATAACTAGTTAAAGGTTGGGGGGGTGGGAAGGCAAGATGATTAGTGGAATGCAGTGAACTCAATGTTCATGCCCTGGGGTTGGAGAGTGCCCAGACGAAAAATGGCCTTTCATGCAACTCACCCTGACCACCCGCAGATTGAAGGAACAACACCTTATTTTTCGTCTGGGCACTCTCCAACCCCAGGGCATGAACAATGAGTTCACTGTATTTCCACTAATCAGCTTGCTTTTACCCCCCACCCCACCCCATTTAACTAGTTATTCCAGTTCCCACTTCCTTTCTCTCTCCATCCAGCCTAGACTCCCCACCCCCACCCCCTCACCTATCATCTCCCATCCTCATCAATCCCTCTTCCCCCTTTTATTCGGATATCTCTCTTGTTCCCCAAACCTTTGCTACATAAAGGCATTGTTTGACCTGTTGAGTTTCTCCAGCGTTTGTGTGTTTTTTCAATTAACCACGCTGTCGACAGAATCCTGTGTTTTTATCAAAGTTCAGATTTATTGTCAGAGTACATACATACATGATATCACATACAACCCTGCGATTCTTTTCCCTGCAGTTCAGGCAGAATTTCTACTTAGCCGTTGTGCCGTTGTATTCAAAAGAAATGTAAACTAACAATGCAGAAAATAAATATTCAATAAAATCCTTATTGAGTCCTGATTGAGTTTGTTGTTGAGGAGTCTGTTGGTGGAGGGAGAGCAGCTGTTTCTGAACCTGGTGGGGCGAGTCTTGTGGCGCCGAAGTTAATCGTGATTCTAACATTGTCAGCCCTAATTTCTCCTGAGAAGGTGGTGTTGAGCCATCATCTGTATTTACTGCCATTTGCGTGGTGCACTTGCACCGATAATGCGTGCAAATCTGGATGTAGGGGAACCTGAAGGTGGTGGTGTTCCTTTGCATCTCA